>NC_028640.1:47487381-47494342 GCF_001406875.1 Solanum pennellii | reverse complement strand
CCCCCCCCAACGAAAAAAATATAATTTTGTTATTTTTTAAAAAAAAATTCCACTTCAAAATTATGTTTTACTCTAATAAAAAATAAAATATATCAAAAACATATTTCACTCAAAAATCAAACACTAAAATATATTTCCGAAAATTAATTTCTACTCACCAAACAAATTAAAAAGTAATCAAATAACTACTGATTTCAAGTTAAAAATTTTCTACGAACATTTTCCATGAAAAACATTTTCCTTCATACCAAACACAACCTTAACGTAAGTTTCTATTGCTATAAGTTACTATCTACAAAAAGATGATTAACTTTTTTTTATGTTGGATTCATGCAACAAAAACAACTCTTAAAATGAGATAATCCTAAACCTAGATATAACATGATTCACAGGAATTTTTTTTTGCCAAGAAATTTCACCTTAGAAAAATATTTTGCCAAGAAATTTCACCTAAGAAAGCAAACTTTAAAATAAATCTCCTTGATCCATATATAATAAAAGGACAGGAGAGGTTGTACCTTTATTTCTACAGAATATTTTTATTGTTAATTTTATGATTCGGTAAATTGTGTTGATATGTGTTCGTTAAAGTCATTAATAAACTATGATATTTCAAAGAAAGACCATATTGGAAAGAAAGGTTGTCCCTAAGAAGGATTTATTTTTGGAATTTTGATTATTTTTGCATGATTGAGATGTTTCATCACAAAGGAAGGTTCATTGATAAATATAATCCAACACATAAAAAACACATTTAGATTTAAAGAGAGTCTGTTGCGCAATTCCTTAATTATTTATTCTTCTTAGTGAATTCCCGTAGTGAGATCAACATCCATCTTAGTTAGACTTATTTCCTCTATATTCTTCGCAACTCTCTTCCCTTTTGTGGAGGTGAATCCAGAATCTTCAATTTATGGTGTTATGAAATTCTAAAAAGGTAACTCGTTTCATTTTGAATAGGTAACCTTTTGTAGAATCCAAATCTATAAACTCAAGATTTGGGATCCGCCTCTTTTTAAACATAATCTTACATTGCAGGGAAGAAAGTTGGGAAGTCTTTAGAAGAAATAACTAAGATGGATGTTGATGTTTCTATGGGAATTCACATGGAAGAAGAAATAATTACATAAATCCTCAACAAGCTCTCTTTCGATACAAATGTGTTATGAAGTCCTTGATGACACTGATCAACGAACCTAAATTTATAATGAAGCATCTCAATCATGCCAAGAATAACCAAAAATCTCAAAAAAAATAAAATGTTTTCTTACTGACTACCTTTCCTTCCAATATGGTCTAGAATTGCTTTCAAAAATTCATGCACACATCACTGAAATTAAAATAAAAATAGTTCAAGTTAAACAAAATAACTGAACTTCTTGATAAAAACATGAAGACTGTATAGTCTTAAGCTTAGGATTAGCGTTTAAACATTGATGTAGCATAATATTCATTATATTACTATACGCTTGGATTGTAGAGTCTAATATCAATCTAACTAATGAATCCATGATCATATAGTGAAAACACCACCTCAAGTAGAAAAAGCAAAAGGAGTAAACAAAAAGAATTATATGATTATTATACGTAATATTATTTTTTAATCTTTTCATGATACTCCCTATATTCCTAAAAAGTGTAACTTGTGAGTCAATGCACACCTATTAAGAAATTTTTTAAGAACATTATATAAATCATAATTTCCATTAGTATCCTTGTGACATTAGGTAACTTTTCCCTTGAAATATTTCGTACATTATGTAATAATTTGAGATAATCTTTTAATAAGATTTCGAAAAGATTGCTATTGTTTTAAAGTGTATTTTCAGTAGATTGTGATGGTGAAGTAGGAGTTACTGCAAAAGATAAGGTAGAGGTTTTTTAGGGGTTAAAGTAGGTAATGGAAAATCTTGAAATCTTTTTATCATTGGTACTCAATTTTGCTCTATTTAAAAGTTATTGTATAGAACAGGTGCTTAGTTAATATATTTGAATTAGTTAATAGATATTGTACACAAATAAGAGTGTGTTATCACAAAAGGCTATAGGTGCTTAAGCACCCATACTTCATAAAGTCCGCCAATGATACTAGGAGTGTAGGTTTTTGTCTCCCACCTTACTATTTACAATAGTTGTGACGGAGTTATTTTTATCTTTATTTTTGTTTAATTTAATTATATTGTTGATATCGTTTGTCATAACATTGGGAATGTATTAGTCTATACATTACTTTAAGCTCTTTTTAGTGAATGTTGTGGATTGAGACCACTTCGATATAGCTCGATTTTGATGAGGAATTTTCCATTATTTGTAGATTTTAGAGTCAAGAAAATTACTTGTATTAGCATCGAATAAATTGACGCTAATACTTTTATCATTTGAGCTAACATCTAAGGTTGGACGTTTTTCATGATTCCTTTTCTTTTTAAATAATACCATCTTCCACAATTGGTAGGTGCTTCGTGTTTTTTTGGAGTGGTGCTATATTGTGGCTCATTTATTTATTGGATATTCCTTTTTGCAAGTGGTATTAGATTTTCCAAAGACAGCACATTTGGTACAAAGTATATATACTATTTCCTTCATAGACAAGGCTTTGTAAGCGGCGACCAATAAAGATATGATTATTGACTGGTAATTCAATTGGTACCTATACACAAATGTGTGTATATCCGCGAAATGCATAGGATGTACATCCATCTTTACTAACTTCCCTATTTTATTCCATACTTGAGCTAAGATTCATGGTCGTAGAATTATGTTGTAGTTTGGGTAGTATGATCCAGAAGTGAAATAGCGGTGAATTTTTCTTTCTCGATTTTCTTCTTCGAATAGTTGACTTAGAAGAGCCGCTAGTTAACCTTTGGTATTTAGGAATAAAAAAATAGAATTGAAAGTGTGAAAGGTAAACTTGCAATAGGATGTTTTTATACTAGTTGAGATCCAATGTAGATCTTATATCCAATTTCCTTGGGTTGCAAGGGTGTTGTCTTCTAGTTTTATGAAATTTGTAGTAAATACAAGTTTTGAAAATTGTTCCTATGTCTACATTCAACATTTTTCTTTCTATTTTCTTTTGATACGAAGCCTTACTAATAATACTTTTAGACTCGTGTGCATCTTCTCTTTAGCAGACGCTGACTTTTATATAGTGTTGACATGTTGAGACATTAATCTTCTAGATGAAGATATGGAAACCCAAGAGCTTTTATATTTGAAAAAGGAGTAGTAGAGATCCTTATTTTACATGAATTAATAAAGTCAAGGCTAATCTTTAGATTACTTTTTCATTGCTCCGAGATCTTCAATTTATCCTTGTCGATTAACTTCTTTCATGATGAAATAATCATTGATTCGGTTCACCTGATTGTAGCCATTATATCTTCCTTGAATCAAATAAGATTCTTTTTAATTGTCATATTTTTGTATTATTCAACCATTCACATTTTTAATATCATCATGGAGTGCATTACAGACTCTGTACAAAATGTTGTTGCTTCCAATTGCACATGCAAGTGTACGTGGTTACGCAAGTAATATGGTGACCCTAAAGAGCCGGATTATCAAACAAAGATAGTTGTCAATTAATTATTCTTACTAAATTATATTTATAATTATTTTTTAAGGGAGGCTTTCCAACAATAATTTGTGTTTGTTTTTTATCTTTTCATAGATATTTTTTTTCTTCGTATCGTTTTGTATCTAGGTGGAAACACAATTTCATCAAAAACCTTGTCTCGAACCGAACAATCCTCCTTATCCAGAAATGGAACCATTTAAACCTCATAGGATTTTGCTAATGCATCAGGCTTGTAGTAATAAGAGCAGTAAGGATATATATTTGTAATATTCTTGCTCTTTAAAACAACAATTGTGTGTGCGCAAGGTATCTCGTCTAATTGAAATAATCCACAAGTGCATACTTTCCGCTCAAGGCAAAATAATATGTCCTCTTCCAGATTCATAAATTGAGAAAACAAATTTAGATTATGGAACAATCTGCAAACATTAAAAAAGTTATTGATATGTTATATGAAATGCCGCTATTTTCTATTTTTTCAAACTAATGTTGATCAAAAAGACAAATGATCCATATCAAATGCATAAAAAATATATATTTAGCTATCTTTATACATACTGTCATCTTTGAACATTTAGGTGCATTTACAATCAATACCTCCTCAAATATTCTCCACAATGTACCCTTTGTATGTGAAGATATTTCTCCATTTTTACAGTTTCAAGAACCAAATTAAATTCTAGCCTCTTTTGAAAATATTATGGAGAGAATTGGCGTGCCTCAACAAGGAAGTTATTAACTCGAAGTCGTCATTCTACCTCTATTTACTGTTGAATGAACTCTTAACCACTTCTCGTACCTAGCATCCTCTAGTTACTCCTTAACTCTATGATCAACCTTTTCCACCTTAGCCATTAATTTATCAAAATACTTCTTCTGAATAAGTCTTATCCATAGAGCACAATAGATCACATAGGGTGATTCTGCTCCTCTTGAAGTTTGTAGGGACATTCTTCCAATGATGCCACGTGCATGCATAATGAGGTACATTTGAAGCACACTGCTTACACTCTTCATAATACTTTATTTTTTGTGTAATACAACACATATTTTTTCACGCTTGCCAAAATGTATTTTTGAATTGTTTAAAAAACCATATCCATGAACAATCATTTTCTATTTCTACAACTCCATCTGTCAATGAAAATATGAAACCTATCACAAATCAACACACAAGATTTTTTTTTTGATATAACATTAACACTATGTATAAGTTATTATACAAAAAAAATAACAAGTTCACCATCACAAAAACAAATATATGCCCCATGCAGTGTGATTGCTCATATAAATGTCCTTTTGTAAGCTCGAGTAAAATGTGCAGCGTCGACAATAACTACTGATTTGCTGAACTTATTTAAGCCCCTCATCAATGGTATCAAGGCTATGAAAAGATACATGAATTCATCTTTCTACGACTTGTGCATCGTTATATATTATTTAAGATACGCAATACTTAACATTTATATCTATCTTGGCATCTGCCTATATCCATATGCTGGGTTGCCCCTTATCATTTCTTATGTACGTTCATTAGCACGTCATGTTTTCTAGTAAGACATCTCAATCCCCATAGAATTCTCTAAAATCCCGAATTACATCTTTCGGAATATGAATTGTCTTATGGTTGACCAATTTAGGAACAGTCACACTACTGACAAACCTAATTATTTCTTGGAGTTTTGTTATTACCTAATCCTCAATGGATACATATGTTCACTATTGAAGTATCTCACTTTGTCTGAGTTTTTCCTTCACGAAGCCTTCAAACTCTAGCCAAAATAATTCTAAAAGCACACTAACACATAATTGTTTAATTGTTTTGATCATATTAATGCATACACCATATACATATATGATGCTACAATGAGTCACAATATGTCAAGAATGCTATATATTAATGTATCATTCATATCAATGATCACTATAACTATTTGATACACCTTAAATAATACATTTTTGTGTATCATATTCACATCACTAGTCTGATATGTTTTATAAAAATGAGTAATACCCTCACATTAGATATACCAAATGTATAATATATCACTTTCTGCCCATTTGTTGTATGTATCAATGACAATCCACTACATTTATTTACCACATTTTAATGTTAAACATATTTAAACACATTCACTCATAATGATTCATATCATACCGCTAAAAAATCTGTAGAGATACCAAATAAAAAATTAAGTATACGCTATTTAAAATTAAGAACTAATCTATATCATGAATGTCATATCAATATTAATTAATCATCATAATAATGTAACATAAAAGACTAGAAATAAAAAATCAAATACTCTCAAACTTTTTTCTATCATCTCTCTTTAATTTAAAATTTAAATTGTGCTTTATTTTATATTTCTTCACTAGGAAATTGCCTGCGCTTCACGCGACTCCCTTATCTGCAAATTTGGTTGACTCTTTTTTTTTTTAGTGTAGTTGTTAAATAATTGTTAAAATTTAACATTTTCAGTTAAATAAGTGTTAAAATTTATAGACATGTACATATTTAGTATGGACTGTTTTTTTGGCAATCGATAAAACTGAATCCACTACCATAAAAGACATCAACAACATATGATAGAAAATTAGCCACTGTTGGACATGTAAAGTTTCGCAAATAACAAAATAGACACTACTTGATCAAACTAATAATATTAAGGTCCGTAGAATAGAAAAAGACTCTACTTTGTCGTTTATATGGTGTCTACATCACTCTCTTCGTTGTCGTCCATGAATAACTTTCTTCTCTTCTTAGAATTTCTCGAATAAACTCTTCTGTTTGAAATTGAAGTCTCCTATTCATCAGGAATTTCTTTTGAGTATTCTGTGTTTGATCCTCCCGCATTACAATCTATTGGTTCAGTTGAATCTTCTACTTTCTCTTAACCTGTACGTAAAAGTAATTAATGATGATGTATGTTAAACAGATTGTCCGGAAGATGAATGATGTACCTATCAAGATATTATGAATTAGAAGCTCGATAACATTGTAGCACTTTGCCTTCTATTCTTTGTTTATGTGATGTTGCATTCTAATTCTTCATCCGGCACATACACTTTTTTGACTGTATAGTTTTACCACCCCTATTTCACATTTAAATTGCTCATTTTAAGTTTGAAGACCAAGTCCATCCTGCATATACTGCAAATATGGGAAGGTACATTAGTCTCACTTTCGAAAATATGTTAACCAACTTATGAGAAAAAGTATCAAGAAGTTTCTCCACAACCCCATCAAGGACCAAAGAAGTATTCCCACCAATGTCCTTGACCTTTATGTGTATCTTAAACCTATGTATGTGTAAGACATCGTTAGAGTTCCTTTGAATGTATGTTGTGGCTACAATGTTAGTTGCTTTCTTACCTACC
>NC_028640.1:47476889-47477381 GCF_001406875.1 Solanum pennellii | reverse complement strand
AATCTAAGATTGCAAAATTTGGATAAAGCCAAGTCATACACAGAATTACATCGAAATCAACCATTTCTAAGATAACCAAGTCTACGTGAGTGTTGCTACCCATAAAAGTCGCCAGACAAGACCTATATACCTTTTCGACTATCACAGACTTACCCACCGGAGTAGAAACACGAATAGGCATGTCAAGCATTTCACAATGTAAATTAAGACTAGTAGCAAATGAGGAAGATACATATGAAAATGTAGAGCCAGGATCAAATAATACAGAAGCCATGCAATCACAAACCAAAAGATTACCTGTGATAACAGCATCTGATGTCTCCGCTTCAGACCGCCCAGGGAAAGCGTAACAATGGGCCCTATCACCTGTCTGCCCGTTGCCCCTACCATAGGGTGTTGTAGTAGCTCCAATTTGTCCGTCACCTCGTCCGTTTTGGTGACCACCATTACCTCGGCCACCACGCCCTCCACAATAACGGCCTCTTCCATGAC
>NC_028640.1:47464330-47472037 GCF_001406875.1 Solanum pennellii | reverse complement strand
AAGTTCAGAGAGTCGATTTCAGTACCCAAATTTCAGAAGTCTAAGTGTTCTGGAACGAGACACCTGCGACGGTCCGTCGTGCCCACGACGGTTCGTCCTGCAGGTCCGTCGCCAAGTTCAGAGAGTCGATTTCAGTACCCAAATTTCAGAAGTCTAAGTCTTTTGGAACGAGACACCCTCGACGGCCCGTCGTGTCCATGACGGTCCATCGTGGGTTCCGTCGACTCACACAGTTTTTCCAGAAATAAAATCCGCTGCTCAAAACGACTAAACAGGTCGTTGCACAAGTGCTCTTAAAAGAATTAGACAAAGTCTTTCCATTTCTTGCCGGTAAGGACTACTTATTGGGCCGAAGATCATACAAAGATGTATATTCAAGAAGCGATAAGACTTCATGGGGTTTCGGTTTCCATTATTTCAATAGAGGTGCACATTTTATTGCATAGTTGTGGAAATCCTTAAAGAAAGGTTTGGGTTCAAAAGTGAATTTGAGCACTGCTTTTCATCCTCACACAGATAGACAAGCAGAACGTGCTATCAAGACCAAAGAAGATATATTTAGAGCTTGTGTGATCAACTTCAAGGGAAATTGGGATGATCACCAACCTTTCATTGAGTACGCTTACAACAATAGTTATCATTCAAGAATTCAAATGGCTCCATATGAATCTCTTTATGGAAGAAGGTTCAGATCTCCTATTGGGTGGTTCGAAGTTTGCAAAGCATGGTTGATAGAACAAGATTTAGTTCACCAAGTTATTGAGAAAGTTAAAGTTCTTCAAGAAAGGTTGAAGATAACACAAAGTAGCCAAAAGTCCTACACAGACGTTAGGAGGAGGCCATTGAAGTTTGAGGTTAATAATTGGGTGTATCTAAAGATTTCACTTATGAAAGTAGTTATGAGATTTGGTAAAAAGGTGAAACTTAGTCCCCGATATATTGAACCTTATAGAATCTCCAAAAGAGTGGTAAATGTGGCTTATCAATTGGAGCTACCCCAAGAGTTCGCAGCAGTTCATCCAGTATTCCATATTTCTATGTTGAAGAAGTGTTTGGGTGATCCTCCATTTATAATACCAACAGAGTATGTTGGGATTAAGGATTTCTTATCCTATAAAGAAATTCCGATGCAGATTTTGGATCATCAAGTTCATAAGTTAAGGAAAAAGGAAGTTGTTTCAGTCAATGTCCTTTAGAGGAACCAATGTGTTTAATAAGCGACTTGGGAAGCTGAAAATGATATGAAGAAGAGATATCCACATCTCTTTTGAATCCTGAGAGAATGCAGATCAAGGTAGTGAATTCTCTATTTATCACTTTATAAGATTGTGTATATGCATGTTATTGCTTGCTTTTGTTTGTGAGTGCTGAAATGATGTTACTACCTTTAGCTTAGTGAAAGAATTCTCATTCGAGGACGAATGTTCCCAAGGGGTAGATATTGTAACATCTCGTATTTAGAAATAACTATGTTTAAGATAAGAAAAATAAGAATCTTCAAATTTGGAAATAAGTAAGGAAATCTGGAAAATTTTCCAGATTTCAAAAGTGAGTTTTAGTCATATGCGAACGACCATAACTTCTAGCTCAGGGGGTGTTTTACTATTTTATTTATAAAAATAGAGATCACGTAGGAATATTTTTACAACGATGCCAAGTTTGAAAACTTTTGAGGTCGTATGAGGGAGATATGACTTTCAGAAGTTAGGTTGTTGGGCAGAGGAAATCCCAAATCTGGATTTGTTAAGGGTGTTTTGGTATTTTCCTAAATCAAGTATTAATTTCACTTTAAGGGTAATAAATTAGGGTCTAAGTCATCCCAATAAGTTTTATCAATTAGAAAATAAGTTAGGGCTTTGCAAGAAAGGAGAAAAGAGGAGAATGGAGAAGAAGACGCAAGAACGCAAAGAATTCATTGCGTGGATTTCGCGGGGTATCCCTTTGAGGTATGTGAGATATTTTGTGTTGGGTTACTTTACCCACACATAATTTTGTTTCAGTTCAGCAAAATTGAGGATTTATTTCATGTTAGGAGTTAAGTTCTTGAAAGAACGTTTGATTTCTTGTTGATTGGATTGTTGGATGTCATTGTTGATTAGATACTTTTTAATTCGAGTTATTTTGAGTTGAATATAGTAGTTATTGATAGTACCAATGGTCCCAATCGTTTAGTAAAAGATGTAGGAAGTTTTGGAGAGTGTAGAGATGGAAAACGAGTTGAAAAATTTATTTGACGCACCGAGGTAGAGGAAGTCGCGACGCGCCTGCAATGCACCAAAAATTTGACTTATTCAACAAAGGCCTGGCGTGGCATGCCACTAGTGCGCCAGTATCAGGCCTCAATCAACTAAGGCTGGCGCGGCGCGCCACCTGTACGCTCGACCCGACGTTTTTCGTCCAGTTTTTGTTGTTCTGCCCTTTAAGGTCCTTCCAAGGTACATCCTCCAATGAATTATAATCACTTCAAATGATCTTTAAGTACCTAAAAATCATCAAGGAACTCAAACTTAAAACATGAATCAATAATCCATTAAAGGAAAGTCAATAACAATGTCGAGGAAGTTAAGAGTCAAGTCTAAAGTTAAGAAGTAAGTTAACGTTAAGTTATTAAAGGTTTTCAAGAGTCTTATTTAAACATTTTAACTTTGTTTTAAGACTCAAGTTTCAAGTCAAGAAAGAGTAAAGAGATGAATTAAATTCTCAAAAGTTATAAGTGAACTATGCATTCTAAGAGTTAAGTTTCAATTAAGCAAAGAGTATCAATTTGAGTTCAGTTCTCAAGAGTTATAAGGGAACTAAGTACCTCAGATCATAAACTAAAATGTTTTCAAACTTTTAAGAAAAAAGGAAGCTAGACTTCCACAGAGTCTATGGATAATTTTGATAGAAGAAAGAGGAAATTATCATTTCCAAAAGATCTTTTTAAAAGCGCTATGTTTTGAGCACTTATCTCAAATAACAGAATCAATATGTTTTAAAAAACATAAGAGCCTATATATATATATATACATATATATATATATGTGTGTGTGTGTGTGTGTGTGTGTGTGTGTGTTTATGTGCATATATATATATTGAAAGTAGTATTGAGCACTAATTTATGGATACGAGTTTCGAGTAACTCAAGTCGCCAAATAAACCATGTAGCCATCATTCGTAGAAAAGGATCATACATTTTGGATGAACCCTTTTTATAGTTTACTAGTGGATTCATTAGGGAGTTCAGGCCTATACTCTGGCAATGTTAGGATGGTCGGGTAGCCTGGGCCGAGTATCGTTATATCATCAATTATTTGTATTTCTACAACTCCATCTGTCAATGAAAATATGAAAACTATCACAAATAAACACACATGATATTTTTGTTTGATCTAACATTAAAACTATGCATAAGTTATTATACAAAAAAAACAAGTTCACCATCACAAAAACACATATATGCCCCATGCAGTGTGATTGCTCATATAAATTTCCATTTGTAAACTCGGCTAAAATGTGCACCGTCGACAATAACTACCGATCTGCTGAACTTATTGAACCCCCTCATCAATGGTTTCAAGGCTATGAAAACATACATGAATTCATCTTTCTACGACTTGTGCATCGTTATATATTATTGAAGATATGCAATACTTAGCATTTATAATATATCGGCATCTGCCTATATACATATGTTGGTTTTGCCCTTATCATTTCTTATGTACGTTCATTAGCACGTCATGTTTTCTAGTAAGACATCTCAATCCCCATAGAATTCTCTAACATCCCGAATAACATCTTTCGGAATATGAATTCTCTTATGGTAGACCATTTTAGGAACAATCACACTACTGACAAACCCAATGAGTTTTGTTATTACCTGATCCTCAATGGATACATCTGTTCACTATTGAAGTATCCCACTTTGTCAGAGTTTTTCCTTCACGAAGCCTTTAAAATCTAGCCAAAATAATTCGAAAAGCACACTGACACACAATTGTACAATTGTTTTGATCATATTAATGCATACACCAAATACATCTATGATGCTACAATGAGTCACAATATGTCAAGAATGATATATATTAATGTATTATCCATAATAATGATCACTATAAATATTTGATACACCTTAAATAATACATTTTTGTGTATCATATTTACATCACTAGTCTGATATGTTTTATAAAAATAAGTAATACCCTCACATTAGATATACCAATGTATAATATATCACTTTCTGCCGATTTGTTGTATGTATCACTTACAATCCACTACATTTTAATGTTTAACATATATAAACACATTCACTCATAATAATTCATAGCATACCGCTAAAAAATCTGTAGAGATACCAAATACAAAATTAAGTATATGCTATTTAAAATTTAGAATTAATCTATATCATAAATATCATATCAATATTAATTAATCATCATAAACAAAAATTATTATTACCATGTTACATATGCTAATGATAATAATGTAACATAAAAGACTAGAAATTAAAAATCAAATACTCTCAAACTTTTTTCTATCATCTCTCTTTACTTAAAAATTTAAATTGTGCTTTATTTTATATTTCTTCACTAGGATATTGCCTGCGCTTCGCGCGACTCCCTTATTTGCAAATTTGGTTGACTCTTTTTCTTTGTATTTTTAGTGTAGTTGTTGAATGAGTGTAAAATTTAATATTTTAAGTTACACCTATGTAATGTCGCGGCGTATTAGTTCGTTCTGGAGTTTTAAAATGTCGTTGCTTGAATGAGTTATTCAGATCCTGGTGAGTAGGGGTGGGTAGCATATAACAGTAAGAGCAAAAATGTTGATCGACATATGGAAAATAAACAACACAACTTTTATAGACATGTACATATTTAGTATGGAAAGTTTTTTTGGCAATAGATAAAACCAAATCCGCTACCATAAAAGGCATCAACAACATATGATATACAATTAGCCACTGTTGGACATGTAACGTTTTGCAAATAACAAAATAGACACTACTTGATCAAACTAATAATATTAAGGTCCGTATAATAGAAAAAAACTCTACTTTGTCGTTTATATGGTGTCTACATCACACTCTTCATTGTCGTTTATGAATAAGTTTCTTCTCTTCTTAGACTTTCTCAAATAAACTCTTTTGTTTGAAATTGAAGTCTCCTATTAATTAGGAATTTCTTTTGAGTATTCTGTGTTTGATCCTCCCGCATTACAGTCTATAGGTTCAGTTGAATCTTCTACTTTCTCTTAACATGTACATAAACGTAATTAATGATGATGTATGTTAAACAGATTGTCCGGAACATGAATGATGTACCTATCAAGATAATATGTATTAGAAGCTCAATAACAATGTAGCACTTTGCCTTTTAGTCTTTCTTTATGTGGTGTTGCATTCTAATTCTTCATCCGGCACATACACTTTTTTTACTGTATAGTTTTACCACCCCTATTTCACATTTAAATTGCTTATTTTATGTCTGAAGACCAAGTCCATCCTGCATATACTAGAAATATGGGATGGTACATCAGTCTCACTTTTGAAAATATGTTAACAAACTTGTGAGCAAAAGTATCAAGAAATTTCTCCGCAATGTCGTTGACCTTTATGTGTATCTTAAACCTATGTATGTGTAAAACATCGTTAGAGTTCCTTTTAATGTATGTTGTGGCTACAATGTTAGTTGCTTTCTTACATACCATATGGAAAAATGAAGGTCTGTTAACAGTAGCATGCTCATTCAAGCTTGTGCTTATGATGTGAAGGGTTTATTATAGTACTTACCTCTATGTCCGTACTCTAGTTATAATCTACGAACTCTGCAATAGTCAACCAATTTTAAAACATAGCTTCTGCAATGGGAACGTTACTTTCATTTTAACTCTCAATAGTATGTACATCAACTGACTTCTTTAATAACTTATGGAGCAACCGGGTGATGTTGTCCATTTTAAGACTAACATAAATTTTGCTTGTTGCGGTGGTGGCAAAAGTCAGTTCACCGATTATGAAAAAAACAAAATTACATGTCAATGTCCTAGATATGTGACTATTAAAAGTTTCCAATAAGTTGAGAAGAAATAGTTACCTCCGAATTCATTTAGAGTAATAGTAGTAATGATCAAAATGTATGGTCCAAAGTGGATGGGATATATGTAAGGGTAAAATACATTACCCTGATCCACCAACAAAGTTATTCTTGCTTAGCTAACTAAATGATAATTATATGTAGCTTCTTTGTTATGAATGAATTTGAATGTAATGTAATTAAGATAAGAATATTAGGGATCCGTAAGACTGTGCATGTCGCGTTTCATCCACTTTGAACTCATACTCTCCATATAACCGATTCCAAGTAAGCATCAAACTAAATCTACAAGTTAAGGAGGGATATTATTTACTGTATACGTTAGAGACCGTGTGTAACATAAATGGTCGGAATGGATGTGCCTGATAGGACGATGTTGTTGTTGACCCTAGAGAGAATCATTACTGCTTGGATACCATTTACAGGGATTTGAACAATATAATCCTGTAGTTTTTGGATGGAAGTTATCCGCAAGAATGTTATTTAAAAGTTTGAATACATTGATATGTATTCAGCGGTTATTTCTGAAACTTTGAAGTTTCTCATAATGATTGCATAACCTTTGCTCAACATTTCTCGAAACTTGTTAATTTGATTCTTCAAGATTACCGTGTTCATCAAAGTCCCAGTTAGAAGTAAATGTGCAAGAAAGTTTGGAATAACCAAATTCATAATGTTGTATAAACGGAATATGAACGATGCAGTACTTCTCGAAAAGGGAGTAAATACTTGTTGTTTCCAATTCTTATAAGGCATCGCTCCGCATATAAGTTGTGTCGCTTTTGAGACGGTGTGATTGTTGGGGCTGAGGCAACACTAGAGTGTTTGTGTTGTTTGGGTTGAAATGCACTTTAATGTAGGGGTTCTTAAAGGAAAGGGTTTTTTTAGGAATATTTTAAATTAAAAGGGTTTTCTGGATGGTGGTGGCGCCACTTAGGAGGCACTAAGGTTTTCCTATAGATACATAGTAGTTCTTGGAAACGTGCATTGCACGTTTTTCCCATTCAATTATATAAAATTTAATTATTATATAGAAAATGTTGAAATTAAAAAAATTACTTTTATCCATTTATATTTTATTCGTTCAATAATATTCATTGTAATCGAATAGTACATTGACCATCAAGCGAAAAATATGGAAAACTAATTAAGATACTGCAGATTCTAATAATATGAAGATATCTATATGAATTATTCTTAATAATATATGATTAGCCTCCATAACAATTTTCTAAGGAGCAAAATTCGACTATAAGCAAAATAAATAAAAGAAAAATGTGATTTTTATTAATGAAACATTGTGACAACAATTCCGTTTTTCTCTTGATTCTCTCTCCTAAGTTTCTCCTTGATGCTAGAGACTTCAATAAAGTATTTCTCGAATTGTTTGATGATGTAGACCTCCCTAATATATTGTGTATCTCCGGGAAGTCCGAAAGAGCTTGGTCGTTTCAAGTCGATCTCTGTGAAGAACTGTCACGACCCAAAACCGGGGCCGCGACTGGCACCCACAATTTCCCTCCTATGTGAGCGAACCAACCAATCTAACCCTTATCATTTTAACATATATCAACAGAAAATAATGCGGAAGACTTAAACTCATTAAATAAAACAAATCAACATCTATTAATTC
>NC_028640.1:47448534-47463908 GCF_001406875.1 Solanum pennellii | reverse complement strand
GTAGGTCGTCGCAACATCCTAAAATCCAAGTGGACTGTGACGGCCCGTCACACCTGTGACGGTCCGTCTTGCACCTCCGTCTTGACGGTCAGAGACTCGTTTCCCGTACCAATTTCTCAAGAGTTGAAGTGTTTTGCTACGGGAGCTTACGACGGCTCGTCGTGGATGTGACGGCACGTCCTGCAGGTCCGTCACAGATTACAGAGAGTCGATTTTCAGTACCAAATTTCAGAATTTCTAAGTATGCTGAAACGAGACCCTGCGACGGTCCGTCGTGCCTGTGACGTTCCGTCGTGGGGTCCGTTTCCTCATCCAATTTTCCAGAAATAAAATCTGCTGCTCAAAACGACTAAACAGGTCGTTACAAGAACTCTGTTGACCACTCCTTCAAAGAGTTGTGAGGTTGATGTTGTAGCTTTCTCTAATTTGCTTAATTTTTTTTTGAAGAGTTTTCTTGATTCCCCTAGAATGTCATGTGCATCCCCTATTTATAGTTGTAGGGGGTGGACAAGGTTTCATATGATTGGCTAAAGGATGTCATTTTGACACTTGGATCATTGTGATTCATTCTTGTATTTGACAGGAACTACCACCTTATTTCGACATGTGGCGTCACTTTGTTGGTTACGGATTACTAGTAATTGTGACACGTGGCATGGGTTTGGGTTTCAAAGTGAAATGGACCTTGGATTTGAATTTAATTAGATAGACTTAATCATTTGTAAAGCCCAAATGAATTATTCATCCCAAATGAAAATGGATTTCATTCAAATTTTGTATGAATTTGAATCAATAGAATTTATGTGTCTCTAAATGCCCCTTACTTCGAGACTTGTCAGCGTGGAGGCTTGCCGAAGTTTGGCGACAAGACTTCAAGTATTCATGAATGTTTTTCCTTTTTTTTTTAGACTTGTCAACGTGTAAGCTTGCCGAATTTGACAACTAGCGTTTATGTATTCATGAATATGTATTCATTTTTTAGAGACTTATCGACGTGTTGGCTTGCCGAATTTGACAGTTAAAGTTGGAGTCTTCATGAATTCAATGTTGAGACTTCAAGAGTAGTTGTTTCTTGTTGTCATATTCTAACTGGGCCACCACCAATAATTTCTTGTAGAAGCGTCAAGAATATTTTTTTTAAAAAAAACTTCTTGCTCGACAACCAATGGACCTTCTATATCGATTTTCAAAAAGATAGGTCTAGTGGGTAGTAGCACTTGCTAATTTCCATGTTGATCACCCTCTTCCCGGAAAATGGTAATCTTTAAATGAGTTACCTGATGAATATGCTTTTTTTACTGAAGAGTTGTCGACATGGACATAGTTCTTTGGTGGATCTGCACGCCGAGATGGAGCAGGGGCAGGAGTGGTGTTGATACCTGCAAAACAAATAATTTTACCATTCTCATTTGTTCTAGGTGAAACATATTCCAACAATGCTGCAGAATACCAAGATTTGTATTATGGGCCTTGAAATTTTATTGGGCCGAATTTATACAATTTATGTGTCTACACTCTTATATCAGCAAGAAAATGATAAAAGAAAGAAAATATTATAACAATACATTTAAAAAATTAATATAAAGGTCATAAATTAGTAATTTTAGCACTAATAAAAATAGACTTATAACTTTCATAATTTCATAGAAGATTAATTTAAAGAAGTATAAATCGGTAAAGAATACAAAAAAATAAAACAAATAAGAAAAAAATACATTATTCATATCCTTCTAAGACTTTAATTATAACAATATTTCTACTAAAAAGAAATATATAAGGTATAGAGTTCTTGATGATACCTCCTCTCCTATAACCAATCATAATTCAAAAGTCTTAATTATGATCAAGTGCTTAACTCCTAATGAATGAAACATAGTATATAAAATTTAAAATAATTTAAATTCCAAAAAGAGCAAGAAAAAGTTAAATGATTTCTTTACCACATAGATATGTCCGTCAGTTGGACTTTGTAAGTGCTAATAGTTAAAATTTATATTTATTACCAAATTTTTTTACAAAAGTAAAATACTAAAAAGGAATTCTAAATGTTGAATATTTGTGGAATATGAAAACAAATCCAGCACATTGAATTTAATGAACTAATGAGTGAGAATGTATTTCATTTTAATGAAATATTATTAGTATATAAGTAAATTTACTTTTAGTACCAATAATTAAAAGATTGGTGTTTAATTAAATACTCAAATGACTATTCAACCTATAAAAGAGAATTTGTATTTCAACTTTTAACTTTTTTATCATCCCAATTATAGTACACACACACACACACACACACACACACACACACGTACGCACACACACACGCACACACACACACACACACACACACACCCACACACACACACACACACACACACAATTGCCTAATGATTCACATCAACAGGAGGCAATTGGTAAATAATAATTACTTTTCCATGATGCTTATATAGATCTAGAGATTTGTCGGTTAACATGAAAAGTTGAAGAGTTATTTAATTTAATTTTCAGAAGTTAGTGATCTTAGATATTTGGAAGAGGAAAGATTAATCTTTTTTACTTATAGTTCAATACATTTAATTACTAATTATAGATAAAGGATAAAAAAGTTTAATTCATTTAACCACATAAATTATAGAGAAATAATAAAGTATCACGGATAAACACTTTGATTATCTAATTTTTTAGAAATAAAAACACTTTATCTAATTAACAAATGTAATTCCTTTAAACACAAGTGCTCTTAAAAGAATTAGACAAAGTCTGTCCATTTCTTGCCGGTAAGGACTATTTATTTGGCCGAAGATCATACAAAGTTGTATATTCAAGAAGCGATAAGACTTCATGGGGTTTCGGTCTCCATTATTTCAATAGAGATGCATTGTTTATTGCACAGTTCTTGAAATCCTTCTAGAAAGGTGTGGGTTTAAAAGTTAATTTGAGCACCGCTTTTCATTCTCACACAGATAGACAAAAAGAACATGCTATGAAGACCTAAGAAGATATATTTAGAGTTTGTGTGATCAACTTCAAGGGAAATTGGGATGATCACCTACCTCTCATTGAGTACGCTTACAACAATAGTTATCAATCAAGTATTCAAATGGCTCCATATGAAGATCTTTATGGAAGAAGGTGCAGATCTCCTATTGGGAGGTTTGAAGTTTGCAAAGAAGGGTTGGTAGGACAATATTTAGTTCACCAAGCTATGGAGAAAGTTAAAGTTATTAAAGAAAGGTTGAAGACAACACAAAGTAGCCAAAAGTCCTACACAGACGTTAGGAGGAGGCCATTGAAGTTTGAGGTTGATGATTGGGTGTATCTGAAGATTTCACTTATGAAAGGAGTTATGAGATTTGGTAAAAAGGTGAAACTTAGTCCCAGAAATATTGAACCTTATAGAATCTCCAAGAGAGTAGTAAATGTGACTTATCATTGGACCTACCCCAAGAGTTAGCAGCGGTTCATCCAGTATTCCATATTTCTATGTTGAAGAAGTGTTTGGGTGATCCTCCTTTGATAATACCAACAGAGTATGTTGGGATTAAGGATTTCCTATCCTATAAAGAAATTCCAATGCAGATTTTGGATCATCAAGTTCATAAGTTGAGGAAAAAGGAAGTTGTTTTAGTCAATGTCCTTTAGAGGAACTAATTCGTTTAAGAAGCAACTTGGGAAGCTGAGAATGATATAAAGAAGAGATATCCACATCTCTTTTGAATCCGGAGAGAATGCAGATCAAGGTACTAAATTCTCTTCTTATCACTTTATAAGATTGTTTATAGGCATGTTATTACTTTCTTTTGTTTGTGAGTGCTGAAATGATGTTACTACCCTTAGCTTAGTGAAAGAATTCTCATACGAGGACGAATGTTACCAATGGGGAGATATTGTAACATCTCGTACTTAAAATTAACTATGTTTAAGATAAGAAAAATAAGAATCATCAAATTTGGAAATAAGTAAGGAAATCTGGAAAATTTTCCAGATTTCAAAAGTGAGTTATAGTCATTTTCGAAAGACAATAACTTCTAGCTCAGGAGGTGTTTGACTGATTGATTTATATGAATATAGATCACGTAGGAATATCTTTACAACGATGCCAAGTGTGAACACTTTTGAGGTCGTATGAGGGAGATATGACTTTGAGAAGTTGGGTTGTTGTGCAGAGGAAATCCCAAATCTGGATTTGTTAAGGGTGTTTTGGTCTTTTCCTAAATAAATTATTAATTTCGTTTTAAGGGTAATAAATTGGGGTCTAAGCTGATCCCAATAAGTTTTAACAATTAGAAAATAAGTTAGGGCTTTGAAACAAAGGACAAAAGAGGAGAATGGAGAAGAAGATGCAAGAACGCGAAGAATTCATTGCGTGGAATTTGTGGGGTGATCCCTTTGAGGTATGTCGGATATTTTGTGTTGGGTTACTTCACCCACACATCATTTTGTTTCAGTTCAGCGAAATTGAGGATTTATTTCATGTTAGGAGTTAAGTTCTTGAAAGAACGTTTGACTTCTTGTTGATTGGATTGTTGGCGGTCATTGTTGATTAGATACTTGTTAATTCGAGTTATTTTGAGTTGAATTCAGTAGTTATTGATAGTACCAATGGTCCCAATCGATTAGTGAAAGATGTAGGAAGTTTTGGAGAGTGTAGAGATGGAAAACGAGTTGTAAAATTTGTTTGACACACCGAGGTAGAGGAAGGCGCGACGCGCCTCCAATGCACCAGAAATTTGACTTAGTCAACAAACGCCTCGCGTGGCATGCCACTATCAAGCTAGAATCAGTCCTCAAGCAACTTAGGCTGGCGCGGAGCGCCACTTGTAAGCTCGACCCGACGTTTTTTGTCCAGTTTTTGTTGTTTGGCGCTTTAAGGTCCTTCCAAGGTACATCCTCCAATGAATTATAATCACTTCAAATGATCTATAAATACCTAGAATCATCCAGGAACTCAAACTTAAAACATGAATCCATAATCCATTACAGGAAATTCAATATCAATGTCAAGGAAGTTAAGAGTCAAGTCGAAAGTTAAGAAGTAAGTTAAAGTTAAGTTATTAAAGGTTTTCAAGAGTCTTATTTAAACATTTTAACTTTGTTTTAAGACTCAAGTTTAAAGTCAAGAAAGAGTAAAGAGTTGAGTTAAATTCTCAAATGTTATAAGGGAACTATGTTTTCAACGTTTTGAGAATTAAAGGAAGCTAGACTTCCACAAAGCCTATGGATAGTTTTAATAGAAGAAAGAGGAAATTATCATTTTCAAAAGATCTTTTTAAAAACTATGTTTTGAGCACTTAACTCAAATAACAGAATCAGTATGTTTTAAAATACATAAGAGACAATATAAATATATATATATATATGTATATATGTGTGTGTGTGTGTTTGTGTGTGTGTGTATTGGAATTATATATATATATATTGGTAGTAGTATTGAGCACTGATGTAGGGATACGTGTTTAGAGTAACTCAAGTCGCCAAGTAAACCATGTAGCAATCATTGGTAGAAAAGGATCATAGTTTTTAGATGAACCCTTTTGATAATTTACTAGTGGAATCATTAGGCAGTTCAAGCCTATACTCTGGCAAAGTTAGGATGGTCGCGCAGCCTGGGCCGAGTAACGTTATATCATCACTATAGCTTTTATGTGATGGTTTTATATTAGAGAATATCCCATAGAAGTATTTTAGTTTCACATACATCAAATATTTGTATTTTTACATACACATCAGATATTATTTGAGTACTTCTATACATTAAGAGTTTACAACATGCTTTTAGTTATTATTTCTTTATATTGCAGTCACTTTTAAAATGTGTATTTAGAATATGAGTAAGTAGATCATGATTTTAGCAGAGACAAGGTAAATGTTCTTTCTTACTCCTTTTCAAGCCTAAGTGTTGTTTAACTTTCAAACTCCCATACTAGTACATTCGATGTACTAATACCAATTGGCCTGCATCATTTCATGATACAGACGCAGGTAACCAGGATCAGCACGCAGCGCACCGTTGGTTCTGTTAGCACTCCACAATCACTTGGTGATCCTCCTGTCTTTCGGAGGACATCCCTTATATTGATCTTCTAGCTTAGTAGTTCAGGCCCTAGAGTAAGATGTAGGGGTGTTCCAAATAGCGTATCGATATGAGTAATTATAAGTATATATATATATTATATATAACCTATGTTTATAAATCCCATAAATAGGGCGGACTGGTGTGTCTTGTCTGCATATATGTTATGTCAAAATGTATGTTTGTAGCTACGGCTAGAGTTTTGTAAGAACATTAATTAAATTAAATAATTAGCTACTAATTCTAGCTTAAGTCCATCTACCACATACTTAAGTTCCGTTACTACTTCATTTGCATTATATTGTTATTATGTTCCAAAATTTGTTGCTTATCTTGAGTTACAGACATATTATCTAAATGTTTTGGTAAATAACGACTCCGACACAGTAAAATTATTTTACCGCCTGCCTTCGTTATAAAGTTATACCGATTAAAAATCATTATAATTATGACAAACCTTGGTTAAAAGATACTTTTAGATACCCTCGCCAAAAAAAGATCAACAAACAAAAGGATTGTAGTATGGTTGATTCACCTCTTTCTCCTGAATCCCTTTTTGGGTTGTCAAAACAAACAACAGGATCAATTAACAGCTCACGGCCGTCCTCTTCCACCTCATTTTCACAGAAGAGATGTTCAGTAACAGAATAACAATCCTCATCTCCATGCCCAGTTCCATCACATACAACAGCAGCAGAAAAGTGAAGATGAACAACAAAGCGGACATCGAAATCATAAACGAGATCGTGACGATAACTTCAGTTTAAATCCTGATCAATCTGGTTCCCTTGTAAGCAAAGGAAACACTATTGGAGAAGTGAGTAGAAGACCAAGAGGAAGACCAGCTGGTTAAAATAACAAACCAAAACCACCAATTATTATCACTTGTGATAGCGCCAACGCTTTGAGATCTCATGTAATGGAAATCGCTACTGGATGTGATATACAAGAAAGTATATCAAACTTCGCCACAAGAAGACAACGAGGTGTTTGAATATTAAGTGGCAGCGGAACTGTTACAAACGTTACAATTAGGTACTCACAATTTAATTTTTATTTTTAAATTTTTTTTATTTTTGTATTCAATTCTCACTTTAATTTACTTGTGTTGACACAAGTGTCATTTTAGCCATGTCTAGGGTGTAGGTATGTGTGTGTATATATATATATATATATATATATATATATATATATAAAGTAATTACTAACAACTTTCTATGAAATAATTTCTAATGATTTTCTTTGAAATATTTTTCTCTATTAAAGTTTGACTTTACACCTTATTTTTGGTATTTAGTACAGTATATTATAATTATTAATTAGTATATAAATAATTCGATATTTTAATTTAGTTTGAAGGTTATATGGTAATTCAACAAAGAAATTGAACCATTGTGCCTAGATGCAATAATTTAAATAAAATTTATTATTTATCTTAAATTGATTATATATATTAATATTTAGTTTTGTTTAGGGATTATATAAGGGTATAATGGTAATTAAACTTTTAACTAAGAAGCTTCCCACTTATTAATATATGATGATATGATATATGATATATGATTATAGCTATGAGCGTTGCTTTGTCCTTATACAATTGTCTTGTCTTCACCTCTGTGTTCTTTGAATCACTTATGTAATTTGTGAGTTGTTATTCTAAAATATAATATGAATCACAAATTCTTGATTCAACCACAACAAGAGATTAGGTTGCCATTTTTGTAACTTTTACACATTTAATTTCTTTGGATGTAGCATCAAAGTTATGTATCTCTCCATCATTCTTCTCTATAGTATCAACACAAAATGCAAACATTGCAAATCTAGAATCATATTTTTTACCTTTAAATAGAGTTTACACCCATATCGTTCTTAATTTTCAATTGAGGTGAGTAATTTTCTATCATGTATCGAATTTCCATGTTTTTTCTAATTTTATTGATCTCCAACATCGCTGAAATGTTGGCTTTGAGATTCGTAAATGAAAATATTTGTCCAACAACAATTTCATCACATTTGTAACCTTCATGACTCATCTCGCTTACTCAAATTCTTGAATATCTCAACAACATCAATACATTCATACTATATCAACCAATTTTGTCGTGTAATTTGAATATTTCACTATTTGGGCAGGAATGGAGAGTTGTTGGAGATGACGGAAATTTGGATTTTAAAATTTGTGAATCGTAATAATTAAAATAAATTTTATGTTTATTTTTCTTATTAAATGCAACTGCCAACTACCGTGATGTATCACACCTAATGTATAGTGAAACTTATGTATAGGGATGACTTTTGTTTTATGAATTTTTTGTAAAATAGTAAAGAGTAGGGATAGGACAACCCCAGCCCGGTGACTTGACGTCATCACAAGCCAAAATTCTCTTTAAAAATTTTATTCCAACAAATAGACTTCCCTTATATTAAGTCGTATGCTTTCCACCTTCCTCTTACGAATTATGCCTTTAACAAATCTTCCTCATTCACTTCCTGTAACTCCTCCTTCATGTGCACAACTTCCCATTACTTCTAATAGATGTTATCCTTCTCCCATGTTGCCTTCAACACAGTGATCAATGTCGCCAATTCGCAACCCAAACATTGTGCTCTTAACCTACACTCTTCAAATTAAGCATTACATTGTTTATTTACTCTCTTACCCTCATACCCAGTGCCTTAATTCCCAATTACCCATCAATGGTGCATTAGCGCTGCATCTCACTCACCAACCTCCATTAAAGTGTCTCAAACCTAGACCACATTCTGCACAGTGCAAGAAACGATGGAAAAATTTTCCTATTTACCAGATCTATATTTGCACATAAATAACACTACCCATTCGCATCAAAACTCAAAACAGAAATGGTGTCAACAGAAGCCTTATGAACTCCTTTTAAATATCGTACGTCTTATCTAAAAGGCCCGTACAAATTCATACATCAAATTCTCAGTTCTTGTGCCCTCTTGTTGAAGATGTGAAGCACGCCGTGTTCCCACGACCTCACGGCCTACCGAATTTTCTTTCCCTGAATATAAAGTCGTTCAACATGACACTGGAAATTCCTCCGAACTCTGCAGGTATTTCACTTTATCAATCTATACTATTGCTATCAAGAATTTAGGTGCCCTTTGTTTGAAGACATACACAAACCCCACTGCAAATTCCTACTAAATATCCCAATTTCTTCACAATCTCACGGTTTTACACTTTTCTTCCCCTAAATGTATGTTTTACCGATGGATATAGAAGACAAGTTACAAATAAACTTAATTTTTTATTAAGAAAATCAATAATGGGTACTGATCTCTGCCGTATATAAATAACCTTCAAGAACATGTCGCCTTTTGTATTACTACTTTTACTGTCGTTTATAATTATCCTTCAAAAAAACCTTGCCTTTTGAATTGCTGACCTAATTAGTTAATGGTTATTGGAAGCTTAATTAAGTTAGTTAAGAACATATATCAGGACCCTAACCTAATTAGACTAACCTAAGCTCTGATAATTCACAAACCCAAATTCTCTACCATCTCTCTACTTTCTCTCTCTAGTTGAAGACCTCCATTGAAGACCAAGATAGGGGTGGGTTCAAGTGCTGAAAAGGGTAGAATTTCTCCATCAATTTGTAAGGTATGATATTCCTTTCACCTTTGAGACCTCTTTCCTCAAAGGGTTCCATCAAATTGACTTCAAAAGTTGGCTTTTCAAGTGGTCTTTTCCAATCTCAAAATTTATTTCGTGAATTGATTTGTTTATGATTTATTTTGTATATTATGAATAGATTAACATTTATTTTAACTTAATTATGTTAATTATTGTTGTATTGGTCTAGTTTTTAGAGGATGACATATTCCCCTTAACCTTAGGTTATGATCTTGATATGAATTCTGTAATGTTGGTTAAATTGAATTTGTTATCGGTTGAATTACTACTAGATGATGATATTATATGAATTATGAATATATTAGGGTGAATTATAGTCCTATCATGCTATTTATTGAGTAATTTTTTTATATTATGACTTTGACCTAAGTCTCTTATCTTAAACTTTGAACTAGAGATCGATTGTGATGTAGTGATTCAATTAACCTTGTTATCATGTTGGTTATTGTTTTGTGATGATATTACAACCTTATTGGTTTTAGTTAAGTGTTGATGGTAAGACCTTGATGATGGATTATGAAGAAGGCTTGGTAAGTCTTGTGATCCCTACTCTTTACTTCAATTATGGTTAATTGTGGTTAAGTGATGATGTGGTACTGAAGTATGTATGATACTAAGATTAATAGGGTAGATATGATGTTTAATTGAAATGTCTTGACTATGGTTTGTGAGGTGTTCTCTAAAATTTAAATATTATAAGGATGGTGATAACTTAGCAATGTGTCTTATCATGATGTGAATATGTTAAAGTGCTTAGCTCACTTATATGGATTGTAATGAAAGGACAATACTCATGCAATTTTTATTGAGCTATGATGATGATGTTTATATAAGGGATAGAACCTATGACCTACATTAAGCTATGTTTATTAATAAAGGTACTAAGGAAATTTCAAAAAGGGAATCTAACTTAGCATTGAGTGCACTAGAGTAAGGAGTGTCCTTTCCCACATGGGAAAGGTAGGATCACTAATGTACTCTTGAGATTTGAGACTCCAATGCATGCATAATAAGGAGGGTCCCAACTATATCTCCTAGTTCTTTATCTATGTTGCCCCCATAGGAATACTAGCTAGTGGATCCACGAAGTTGCTATATTCATGTTTCGGTACTACCTTGGCAAGTAGTATGCCTTGTTTTGGTGTAGTATTCCATGACACCGGATTTCTCATTAGCCCATTTGATCTATGTCGGTTAAGGAAAGTTGTTCCCGAAAGGTAAAATGAACTAAAGGATTGAACTCTAACTAAGATGACCTAAGGGGTTTAGCATAGTCTAGACAAGGGTATGGGACTCTACCTATATATCGCACTAGTTTGCCTTAAGGGAAGTCTAAGGAGGATGTTCTTATGTATGTATATGCTTATTAATGTAAATAATATGTAAATGATGATCTTACATGTAAATGACACTATGTGATGTTGATTTACTATAATGACCATGTACTTGGTCTCTATTGCTAAAGTATGATATTATGTACTCTTCATGTTATATTATGTGAAGTTGGACATTGGTTATGGTTCTTGCTAGGTTTACTTGATTAGGTAAGGTTATAGGGCTTTGCTTATTCATTCCACAAGTGTATTCAAGAGGGTGATGAGTAATGGTCCCGCTTTAATTATAATGAAATATACTCTTATTCATGTTTGTGCTATTATAACTTGATTATAGAGTTACTTTGACTATGTGTTAATTTATGTGATGTGCATGCTGCCTTGACTAGACTCTGTTTTGTTGGTCTTGTGATGTACATGCCTATAATTTAATGAATATCTTTTATTTATTGGTATGGTATTCTTGAATGTGAATTAGGCTTTCCAAAGTAAATTTTATACCTTTATGAATTGTCCCATTTCTTATCATGATTTCATGATATGTTTGCATATGGTCTCATACTTAGTACAAGTTGTGTACTTACCCCATTTTCTCCCTTTTCCCAAACATTTTAAGTTCCGGTCATTGAAGGGATTTTGAGACGTCTTTGAAGGAAGACTTGGAACTGTCATTCATCCAAGTTGTGTAGGTCCTCACATTACGAGGGAAATGCCAATATCAAAATTATAAAGTTGTTTTAGTTTTTAAGACTCTTATCTTCTCTCATTTTCTTTGAGTACTAAACATTGTATGACCTATGCATGGTCTTTTTATATTGATGTATGGGCTACTCCGAAATTATTACACTATTGGTATATGGTTATGAGATGAGACATGTTTTTGAAACTATCTTATATTATATATATACATATATATATGTGTGTCTGTGTGTGTGTGTGTGTGTTTGTGTATGTGTGTGTGTGTGTATATATATATATGTGTGTGTGTGTGTGTGTCTATATATATATATATATATACGTGTAATAAAACTAGAAGACTAAGTAATCTTCCTATATGAAGGGTCTATGTATGCTCGATATAACTATTATGTGTTTGTAAAGGTATATGTAAATCTCCATGTAGTAGTAATGAAAATTTTTAAAATTTTTCGTATTTTAACCTATAAATGTAATGAAGTAGACTAAGAGGGTAGTCTTTGTGCTCAAAGAGGATGACGACGCCAGTTACATCAAGGGGGTACTCCCAGGATATGACATTTGTACAAACTCTATGAATAAAAATATACTTTTGCAATATTTAGACTTTTAACCTATGTTGATCAAACTTAGAGCAAAAGAAGAGAATATTCGACAATTTCCTCGTAAGAACAAGTAGGAGGTTTTCTTCAGTTCCATCCCCAAAATTGAAGTATTTCTCTATAGATTTCATCACTTGTATGTGGGATTTAACTAGTACCTTCCTTTCATCCACTTGGTCCTTAGAATTCAGTAAGATTCTTCATCCTTCATATCTTGTTTAGATCTAGAGTTTCTAAAACCTTGATGAATTATTGTGACATAGCTGTTATAATGTTCCTAATAAGATTATCATGTTTTAAATGTTCATTGTCAGTATTTAAATGTTGCATTCTCATTTCCAATAATCTAGTTATATTGTGTCATACACATTTCAATTTGGAGTAGGCTTAGCATTGAGTTAAATTAGGGTTCAGTGTACCCTCGTAGTGTCAAAACTACGTGCCCCTGTAGGAGTATAAATCCCATCATTAGGCATCAAATTAAGTAATCATACGAGTACTGCCTTTATACTCTGGAATGAAAATGTATTTTAGGTCCTTTCAATGGGGAGCATACATCGGACTCCACGTTTAGCTCATGTTATTTGATGTCGGTTAATAGTAGCTCCCACAATCAGACTCTAGTGCATTTGACGAGGTTTTCAATATTTTAGTATTCAGTCTAAGGATTTTAATAATTAGTACTTCCTCATTAAATTTAGATTAGTTCATTTCAATGTATTTCAGTATTTACATTATGTTCAGATGCGTCATTTCTCTGTTATCCTTGTTCAACTTACATATTTTTTCAGTTATATTCTTATCTCGCATTCTCCTTACATTCCAAGTACTGACGCATACTCAGAGCTACATCCTTTCATGATGCATGTTAAGGTACTCAGCATTAAGATTACGCATATATTTGTTCTCTATCCATACTCAGCAGCATTAGGGGTTTGTCCCCACAGTTTGAGAACAATAGACATGTTTTCCATTTTAGTCTTTTATTTCAGTTTCAGTTTTTCCAGGGACATGTCCCAACAAATCGAATTAGTTAGAGACTTTCTTAGATATAGTTTTATATTCATCTTTAGCATTTGAGTTATTGTGTAGTATCAGTTAACATTTAGAAGTTTATTATATATTTAGATTTGTATGAGTGTTTCCCATCTTTCAGTTATCTCATAATTTAAGTTGTTGCATAGTATCCTGTGTTCAGTATTTATAGTATGCTTATGATATGCCAGCTCAGGGTTAGCTTGGTGTCATTCGTGATCCTAGATCCCGTGTTTACGCCAATGGGATAGCCGCAACGCGTGTCAGTTTTCCATCAATACACACAAAGATTCATGAATAAAATTGATAAATCTTAATATTTCCTGTTTTTACTAAGACAAAATGTCTTACAAAATTATTTTAGAAAGAACCAAATAGAGATCATTAATTTAGTAATAGATACTACTAAAAGTATTGAATTCGCTATGGGATTTGTCAGTAATCATAATCCATCACTAAAAACCACCTTGCTCATTCATGAATTTTCTCTTCTTTTTTTTTTTTTTTTTTTTGCACTAATCCATAGCTAAAAAAAATTAGCATGAAATTTTATTTTTCATCTATGAAATTTCATCCATCTTAATTCCTTATTTTCTAGTAGGTTAATATACCCTTAGACCAATATCTCATCAAGGATGAACGACAACTTTAAGATATCAATATATACTCGAAAAAAAACAAAGAAGTGGTTAATTTCATAAATTTTTATATAATTATGACCTTCCCACTAAGATCATATAACTATGGAAATTTCGTGAAAAAGTAATCAGAAAATGCCTACCTAATTAACTTACACAAAGTCATGTAGCCGAAAAATCCAACTTTATTTTTCACTCTACATAAATAATCTAACTGTTTTGGTTTACTCATTTTTGCTTGTCTACTTGAGACTGTGTTTTCATTATATCATTAAATTGAGCTAAGAGACTGCAATATAATCTTATAGTTCCAATATAACCATTCTTAAGCTACGTAAATGTGTAAAAACTAATCCTAAACTTTTGGCTCTACACCTGCATGTTCTTTTTATCATGAATTTAGGTTATTTTTATCTGACTTGAATCATCATAAATTCTAACTTATGTGAAAGAGAGAGACATGACTTACTAGGAATTGGATCAATAAGCTCAGGGGTAAGCTCCGTGTTTGCTGGAAGAGAATCTGCTATTTGACAAATATATTGATCTAGTCACATAACCAAGCGAAAAAAGGGATTCTCTTGAAGTATGAATTATTATGACCATGAATCCTCCTTTTATTTCTTATGAGACTAGAGAGAATTTTCTCTTGCACTAGGGACTAGAAAGTCATCTCTCTCTCCTTCACTTAAAACACAACCTATGATGATTCAAGTCAGACAAAAAATAACGAAACTTAATGATAAAAAGACCATGTAGGGTATAGAGCCTTAAGTCTAGGATTAGTATTTAAACATTCATATAGCTTGAGAATGATTATATTAATATAAGATTGAATTATATTGATGATGTAGGTTCAGGTTCTCAACATTTAGATCACGCATAGATCAATTCTCATTCCATACTCAAAAACATTAATGGTGAGTCCTCATATATTGAGGACAATGGACATGTTTATTTCTTTTTTAGTTGTGATGATGACATGTCCCAACAACTCTATTTAGTTAGAGACTTTTTAAAACATAGTTTTAGATTTAGCTTTAGCATTTAACACATAGAATTTCAATATATATTCAGATCAGTATTGGGTATGTCCCATCTTCCAATAATCTCATGATTTAAGCTTCTGCATTGTATCTTTGTCACGACCCAAAACCGGGACCGCGACTGGCACCCACAATTTCCCTCCTATGTGAGCGAACCAACCAATCTAACCCTTATCATTTTAACATATATCAACAGAAAACAATGCGGAAGACTTAAACTCATTAAATAAAACAAATCAACATCTATTAATTCCCCAAAATCTGGAAGTCATCATCACAAGAA
>NC_028640.1:47442348-47443117 GCF_001406875.1 Solanum pennellii | reverse complement strand
TAGCAAATGAGTAAGATACATATGAAAACGTGGAGCCAGGGTCAAATAATACAGACGCCATGAAATCACAAACCAAAAGATTACCTGTGATAACAGCATCAGACGCCTCCGCTTCCGATCTCCCAGGAAAGCGTAACANTTCCACTTCAGATCTCCCAGGGAAGGCGTAACAATGGGTCCCATTATTTGTCTGTCCGTTGCCCCTACCATGTTGCGTAGTGGTGGCTCCATTTTGCCCTTCAACTCTGCCGTTTTGGTGACCACCATTACCTCGACCACCACGCCCTCCAGAATAACGGCCTCTACCATGACCACCTCTACCTCTAGCTAGTGGGGTTCTGTAACTCTGGTTTGGACAATACCTCTGAATGTGTCCAATCTCCCCACATCCGTAACATTCTCTGGGTTCACGCATCGGCCTCTCAGAGAAGTGTTGACCGGTCTGAGGTGGACCCCGAACTACAGTCTGTAGTGAAGACTGAATTGGTCGAACTGAGTGACCTCCGGAGCTCTGTCCTCTAGAGTAAGAACCATTAAACTCACCTTCCCTTCGAAACCTTTTTGATGTCGATGTCGTGGTGAAGTCATCTGGTTTCACTCCTTCCACCTCTATCACAAAGTCTACCACCTCTTGGAAGGATGTTGCCGTTGCCGGTATCTGTAAGGCTGAAATCCGCAATTCTGACCTCAACCCCTTCACAGAACGGAGGATCCGTTCTTGTGGACTGAAACAAAGTTGGGTGGCATACCTGGATAATGCACGGAATTT
>NC_028640.1:47393528-47438574 GCF_001406875.1 Solanum pennellii | reverse complement strand
ACGGCCCGTCACACCTGTGACGGTCCGTCCTGCACCTCCGTCCTGACGGTCAGAGACTCGTTTCCCGTACCAATTTCTCAAGAGTTGAAGTGTTTTGCTACGGGAGCTTACGACGGCTCGTCGTGGATGTGACGGCACGTCCTGCAGGTCCGTCACAGATTACAGAGAGTCGATTTTCAGTACCCAATTTCAGAATTTCTAAGTATGCTGAAACGAGACCCTGCGACGGTCCGTCGTGCCTGTGACGTTCCGTCGTGGGGTCCGTTTCCTCAGCCAATTTTCCAGAAATAAAATCTGCTGCTCAAAACGACTAAACAGGTCGTTACAATCTTTTATTTAGTTGTTTAAGTATGCTTAAAATATGTTTGTTCAAGGTTAGCTTGGGGTCACTCGTGATCCTAGGGCCCGTGTTTATGCCAAGGGGTATAGGCCTTGGGGCGTGGTACCTGTCCCATCAATACACACAAAGATTCATTAATAAAATTGGGTAATCTTATTATTTCTTCTTTTTACTAAGATAAAATGCCTTCAGAACTTATTTTTAGAAAGAACCAAATAGAGATCATTAATTTAGTGATAGATAAAACTAAAAACATTAAATATCTATGCAATTATTTGTAATCGCTAACTATTTCATGATTAAAAGCTCCTTGCAAATTCATAAATTTTCTTTTTTAATTTGGTCTGATCTATAGCTAAATAATATTATCATAAAATTTTATTATTCAGCTATGAAATTCCATCCATTGGAATTCCCTATTTTCTAGTAAACTAATATACTCTTAGACCAATAGCTCATAAAGGATAAACGACAACTTTAAGATCAATACATACCTCAAAAAAATAAAGATGTGGTTAATTTCATAAATAGTCATATAATTATTATTTTCCCACTAAAAGCATATAACTATTGAAATTTCATTAAAAAGTAATAAAAATTCCTACCTAATTAACTAACACAAAATCATTTTGCTGAAAAATCCAACTTTAATTTTTCACTCTACATAAATAATCTAACATTTTTTTGTTTACTCATTTTTACTTTTCTACTTGAGACTGTGTTTTCATTATACCATTTTATTGACCTTGGAGACAATAATGCAATCTTTAGTTACAAAATAATAATTATTAAGCTACATCAGTACTAATCCTAATCTTTAGGCTCGACAACCTACATTCTCTTTATCATACATTTAAGTTATTTTTGTGTGACTTGAATCATCATGGATTATGATTTATGTGAAGAGAGAGACATGACTAACAAGGAATTGGTTCAATTCGCTCAGGGGCATACAACCATATCGGCAGCAAAAGAATCCCCTCATTGACACATATATTGCTCTAGTCTCATAACAAAGCGAAACAAGGGGAATCTCTTTAAGCATGGATTCTTCTGTACAAGAATCCACCTTTGATTTGTTACGGGACTAGAGCAAATCTTTCTTGCACTAGGGTCTAATATATGTGCGAAAGTGTGTATTCTCTTGCAGCAGATAGAAGGCATGCCCTTGAGCCTATGGATTCAATTCCTAGAAAGTCATGTCTCTCTCCTTCACTTAAAACACTACCTATGATGATTCAAGTCGGACAAAAATAACTAAATTTCATAATAAAAAGAGCATGTAAGTTGTAGAGCCTAAAGTCTACGCTTAGTATTTAAACATTGATGTATCCTAAGAATGATTATATTAATAAATATTGAATTGTGATCTAATCTAAATCTAACTAAAGAAAGAATAGCATTATAATGAAAACACCATGTCAAGTAGAAAGGAAAAAGAGTAAACATGGATGTATTTATATTTATACATAATAATATTCTACAATATTTCAACAATACTCCTTATATTCAACATAAAGTGTAATTTATATGGCAAAAGACACCTATTAAGAAAAATTCATCAAACATAGAAAAAAAGAGGAGGAAATAGGCGACCAAAACCCCTCCAAGAATGCAAAACGTTTTCTTCAGTTTATTTGCCCCAAAATTGAAGGATTTCTTCATAGATTTTCGTCACCAAGTAATGGGATTTCACTAGTGGGTTCCTTTAACCGATTAGGTCCCTAGAATTCAGTTAGATTCTTGATTTACGTATCTTGCTTAAATCTAAAATTTTTAAAACCTTAGATATTAGTTGTGATTTAGTTATTAGAGTATTCCAAATTAGATTATCTTGTTTTTGTGGAATCTTTGCTTACTTTTTTGCATGAAACTCATAACAGTAGTTGTGTAGATTCTTTTAGTTTATGAATAATATATGCTAGGTCAATTAAACAATTATACATGCATCATTTTTTGAATGTTACATTATCAGTTTATCATTGTCATTTCTCAGATTTTCATGTTAGTGTTTGAGCTATTCAATGTTTCAGTTATGTGTGTTAGATATACATATTCAGTTTGGAGTACGCTTACAACCGAGTGGACCAGGTTTTTGTATACCCTCATAGTCCCAGAACTGCATATCCCCGTAGGCCAAGTCGTCTCTATGGGCATTAGTTTTAGTGATTACGGCATAATCGCCTCTATACCCCTGGCAAGGTATATCAGTTCCTTCAATGTGGTGTGTTCATTTGACATAATTGATAACTCATGTGGTGGTTCTGTCGATTATTAATGGCTCCCATAGTCAGACACTAATGTATTTGACCAGTTTTTCAGTTATACTTCAATATTCAGTCTCATTATGTTCCTCTTGCAATAATTCATGTGTAATCCTTATTGAATGATTTTTCCTGATTTCAAATCAAAAGTACTAAAATCAAAATTTTGAGCATACACACAAAAAATGTAATGAAGGGAATGATTTCCTTGTTTTAGTTTGAAACAAAGGATTCTTCATGGAAAAAGGAAATTAGGATAATTGATAGCCCCTATATCGAGTTGTTGTAGATCAATCCATTCTTTTGTTGTTATAATTGTTAGATGGATAAATTGAGCTGGTTGGGTAGGATATCAGTACAACTATTGGTTACCGTTTTGGTTCATAATTATGACTTGATCATCTGGTTTTCCTTGTGAGCAGTTTGAAAATCTAAAGAGAAAATTATGATAAACTGATAAAATTAGTCATGTCAAGAGGAAAAATTTGATCAAAAGAATTCCAAACATCATTTAATGAAGTCTCAAAGTATATCTTAGGAGGTACAACATTGTCAGGTTTAGTAATATTACATCTTCTTCTAACCGCACTTATATCCCAATCATGATCACCCATTTTTAATCTATATAAAATGATATCTACTTAGATGTAAAAAAATAAAAATGATCTTATAAGAGAAACTAATAATGTTATCTTCTAAATTAGAGAGAGAGAAAATGATTCAAAGAGGGGGGTTTCGAATGGAGGAAGTAGATGATCAAAGAAACGTTTAGTGGGTATGACATTATAACTGAAAGATTAAGATGAAGAAAAGTGAACCAATTTCAAAATATATAGATAAAATTAAAGGTCTATCTACCTATCCTGGCGCATCCATATTTAATTTACAGTTAATGCACAATAAATATTTTTTTTCTATTTTAGAAAGAGTGAGAATAGAAACAAGAGAGATGTCAAAGATTATAATGTGTACCTTTTGTTTAAGATCATACATCTCATATATTATTGAAACAACTCGAGAGCACCCCTAGTCTTAACATGGTGTATTCAATCTAAAAGATATCTTACACAAGCCCTTAGAATTCATTCATCAAACACGCATTAGAAAATATGGAAGAATATAAATATTTCTTTAAAACATACTCGAAAGGTATTTCATAAGAGCGGAAGTCTTTCTAACATTATTGTCTCAAACCGTCTATGTATGAAATGAATAAAAGTCTTTGGACATAGACAGATAAAGTCTAAAATATAAAAGTAAATGTCATAAAAGTAAATTGTAACGACCCATTTGGTCGTTTTGACTACTAGGGATTTTTATTTGATAAAATACTTTTAGATATATTTTAAATGGTGTTTTGGACTATTCGTACCTATAATTATAAAATTAGTGGGGGTAGTTTTAACAATTATTTTATTGATGGTTAAAGAAGTTAACAATAAAATTAATAAAAGGTCTCTTTTACCAAAATTATAATTAATCATATAATACGTAGGGTTAATATTGGTTGGTTGAAAAAAAACTGCTCGCAACTTTTATTCTTGAGTTCTCGTCGCCGTCGAGACGACATACAGGAAAGACTAGAGACCGTGGAATGTATAATCTTAAACAATCTCTATTGAAGTAATGCCTTGAATAATGAAGGCTCAATGAAATATTATTAACGAAAGAAAAAGTGGTGTTATTAAATGATAAATTAATGATATTATTGGATCGGAGTGTCACGTTCTGACACGGTATTCTTGGATCGGGGTGTCACATTCTGACATGATATTTTTGGATCGGAGTGTCACATTCCGACACAATATTCTTGGATCAGAGTGTCACGTTCCGACACGGTATTCTTCGATCGGAGTGTCACGTTCCGACACGATAATATTAAAGGAAAAATATGTTGATTTAATGGAAGATACTCAATCTCAAAGAACTCAACTCCCAAAATGGTTTGGTTTGGAGGCATGAGTCCTCATGTGTGATCTTGATACAGTTGACTTAATTGGTGCTTATTTTATTGTTATTGATACTTGTTCATGTTTTTTGTTGCTTATCACATGTTAAGTGCTATAGTTGAGTTCATACTATTATTCTTTGTATATTAGTTACTATTTGGGTTGACCGGTGATACTTACCCAGTAAATGTTGCCTCGTACTGAGCCCTACTTGTTTTCTTCTTTATTTTCCTTTTATGAAATGCAGTGAGTGTACCTATGACTTCTGATTTCCCTCAGCTCTAGTCAGCCTCCCACATATCAAGTTCCAAGGTGGGCTATCCATTCAAGCTCGTGTTGGGTTCTCTCGGTAATGACATGATGTCCTATACTTTCGGACACATACCATTTTATTCTTTTATTTTGGTGTACTTGATATTCTTAGACTTAGTATTGGAGATTAGATGTCTTTGATGTGATGACTTCCAGGTTTTGGGAAATGATATTTAGTAACATTTGACTTTCGGCGTTATGCTTGTATTTTGTAATTTAGGGTTGAATTCATTGGTTCTCCCACCTAGGTAGTTATATGTGGGTGCCACTCACGACTCGTTTTTGATCGTGACAAACTTGGTATCAAAGCGTTAGGTTAAGGGATCTCATCACACAAGGACAAGTCTAGTAGAGTCTTGAAAAATGGTTTGGGGACGCCTTTACCTTTCTTTATGAGTCTATAAGACTTTAGGAAAACTCATTTCTCTCTTTCTTTCGTGCTACTACTTGAATCCAATTGGTATCTAGGTGATACAAATTGTTATCTTTACTTCTTCGCTCTATTTAACATATGGTGAGTACTAGAATATTAGAAGTTGAAATGACAACACCGAAGAGAAAAAGATGTGTTCTTGGAAATAGGTACTGTAATGACTAGGTAATGAACATTATTACGCATTGATATACAATTAATAAAGTTATCATAACATATATGAGTTTCTCAACGAATGGTGAAGTTACGTTGAGGCAATTGAGGGCAGAATCTTTATCATGGCTTTATAGATTAAGTGTATACAAGAAAAAAAGGGTTATGATACGAATATTACAATAAAATATATGTTTACTTAGTTAAAGTTATGATGTGTGTTATTTTTGTCGTTGACCTGATCTAAGAACGAATTTAATAGTATTTTGGATCTATTCAATAGATAGAAATATGTTGGCTTTTGGTTGTACGATATTCTCGTTAGGTAAGATGTATTCCAGTGAGGCATATAAAGAAATTTTAAGGTATTGTAATTGTGTTATGTACAAAAAAATACACCAATTGTCAAGTGTGAATACTAACTGTTTAAGGAGTTATTGCGGCATGACATGTTTAGATAATGACATTTGGTGTTACTTTCACTAGTTTATTACTATGGGCGCTTGGATTGGGCATTGTTTTAAAGAAGTTTCTAGTTGTGGAACTTAAATACAGTATTAATGTTTTAGGTTGTGAAATGTATCTTGAGGGTTCTGAATATGGACTGATGATTTTATCTCAAGCTTCAAAGGGTAGATTGATACTAGAATGACAAACTTATAGGGCAATAAAGTGTTATTGAGTATACATGGGTGAACTAAATGCTTATAAAATTGAGCTAGTCCTTTAAATTGATTTGTATACCTGAGTTTAAGGTGTAATGTCGAGAAAAAGGTTCACATTTTGATGATGAAAAGGTCTAGCTAAGCATGATGGTAAAAGGAGAAAGTGATATATGACCTATATGATTTATGTTTGTTGTACTAGTATAGAAAATTCTCATTTAGAATCAGTTTTAGTGGCAACAAAGTCTTGAAAGTGTTTCACCAGTTCTGATATCGAATTTAGTATTTACTTAAGAGTTGGACACTAGGCCTAATCCTACTTGAAAAAGGATTGAAATTATTCTCTTTATTTGGTTTCTAATTCCATTAGGAAAATAATTGAAATTGTAATCCTATTAGTTGTTGATTTTGACTTTGTAAGGAAAAATACAATTGTATAAATAGTGGACGGTCATAAGAGAAAATTGAATTACTCATTCGTATTCTCCACGAAGAACATTAGGACATAAGAGAGGTTTTGAGAGAGCTTTCAACAAGAGAAAAGATAGAGGAGAAAAAAATAATATGCTGCATACCTTTTCTCCGACCAGCAACCTTCAGATTGGGTTTCTCAATTAAATTACCGTTGGATCGAAATAATATTTTAACTATGTGTTAATGACATCTATGTGATTGATTTGAATGGTTGAGATTGAATTCAAATATTTGCAAGATCATTTTTTTAATTCCGAACAACAGCTGCGTTTGGGTGGTGCTTGCATTAAAATTGTAGAGGCATTGTATTTATAGTGTGTATTATGAGGTTTTTTAATATAATATTTAATAATAGGAATCTTAATTTAGGACAACAGAGGTGATTAGAGTTCGTAATGATGATAAGGGATTGGTGATGGATTGTTATTGAGATGAATTATATAATAAGGATTGTTAGTTAAACGAGTTTTGTACGGTACTGACGATTTGCGAGCATCTACTGTTGTGGTTGTATCGAAGGTTTTAGGAGACGTTGGGACACCACTAGAATTGAATTTAAAAGAGTTAAAGTCACAATGAAAAAAAAATAAAAAAACTAATTGTGGGATATAATGCAATCTTTAGGAAAAGGTAAGAACACGAATATTTTCTCTAATTGCAAGGGTTAAAGAGGTATCTTTTGGAGCTCTAGAATTGGATTTTGAGACATGTGGTTTCATATATTTTAAGATGGTCATTGTTTGAGTGTCACATGTTTATCAAATTAGTTAAAGGGCTTTCCGTAATGTTTTGACTTAGAGGCTATGATAAAAATGTCAAGGACTTTTGACCAAAGAATAAGATTGGTAAGTGAGTCTGCAAAAAGGGACGAAAGTGTGATATGTTCAAGAGTCCAGATATTTAGAATTTTGCACCATGAGAAAAAGTTGGGGAAAATGAATGAATAAGACCTCTCGTATGAATCCTCAGGGTGTAGCTGAAAGCTTTATTGATTTTTGCATACGAATTTAGATATGACTGTGAGATGTGAACTAGTTTGGTACAGACTTACTGGAAGGCTATCATTGAGTTTTATAATGATTGAATTTTTATTTGGGTGATAAACAGTGAAGTATGGAAATTTAAGAATTTTATGTAGGATTAGATTATTTAAATTGAGATAGATAAGATAAGAATGATGCACGAGGTGAGATATAATTCTACATGGTTATTAAAAATAGAGTTGGGTTAATACTGCTTTATTGATGGGACTACATAAAATTTTAAGGTATGTTACATGGACATTTGATGGCGAATAGAGATTATGAGCTTATAGTATACATAATAACTTGAGTGATAAAGAATTTCCGCTAGTGTTGGCATGAGGTATGTGATGGTTTAGAATGGTAGCTAAAGCATGGTATAGGGAAGTGGTGTGTAGTTGACTTTGAATGATTTATTAGTCTTAGCTCGATAAAAAGGTACTATGAAATTTGGAATTAGTGTCATTAGTCCTGTTTGGGAGTCATAATTGTCATGAAATATTTAAATCGGAAGAGATATGACCATAGCTTTAATATGTATTTGATAAGAATACTTTGGTACTAATGATGGTTTGGGAGTAAGGTAGATTATCAGTGTGGTATGATTATGATGTTTTATTTTCTATTAAAAGTGTTGACTTCAGTGGAGTTTCGATAAACCAAGTATTTATAATAGGAACTAAATTGGTCATTATGGGTAGCTAGAAGTCAATGGTTTAGAGCATAATTCACATTCTACGTTTGAGTGTGTTTTTGCTCCTCTAGGTGAGTCCCTTATAGTGGATCGTGTGTACCGATTTTGTGATTGTCTTGATGGTAGGGTGGCATCCTTGGTTATACTTGTTCATTCCAGTTAAGGAAGATTCGGTGTTGTTGGGATAGTTGAAGTATACTAGTTCAGTTTATAACAGATCTACCATGAAAATTTACAGTTTTTTGAAAGACATAAGATTTATCTCATCCTCGGTATCATGTTTTGTCTATGTGAGATTGAATGTAACGACCATTGAGCCTAGTTTTGTAAATTTTAAGGTTTATTTATAATAGCTACTGATCTAGCATTTTGACAATGTTGTTAGAGGTTATGTATGCTTGCGTGTATCGCTCGATTGGTGGTAACTTAATCATTTTGTACTTTGGGTTGGATAAGTTTGGTTCTCACTTGATGAGAACATGATGTCTAAAGTTAAAAATAAAAAAATTTATAACTTAAGGACGTGAAAATTTTATGTGTGAGAAGGAAAACTTAATAAGAATGGTTTTGTGTATTATGAGTGTGTAGTGGGTGGTTTAGGTTCGCTTCTGGTTGGAATCAGTATTTATTTAACATTTTATTGTGGTTATGTAAAAAAAAAAATTTCACCTAATGATTGTGTCATGGTCCTTGAGAACATGTTGCATATGTGTGTACGATTAGCTTTGATGACTATTGAGAATATATTTTGTTGTTACTTGAGTTTAAATGCAACAATAGCTACCAATTGAGTAGTGATATGACCCAATAGAGACATATTATAAGAGGAGATATAGCTCCACGTTGGTTGTTTTGATGTATATGAGGTAAGACCTTGGGAGACAGAGCATGATATGCAAAAAATATATTCACACATTTTTGTGGGTTCTTGTACCATTTCTTACCCTCGCCTTCTATGGTCGTTCGAGGACGAACGATGGGTAAATTGGTATTTACTGTAACGACCCATTTGGTCGTTTTGACTACTAGGTATTTTTATTTTATAAAATACTTTTAGATAAATTCTAAATGGTTTTTTTGACTATTCGTAACTATAATTATGAATAGTGGGGGTAGTTTTAACAAATAATTTATTGATGGTTAAAGAAGTTAACAATAAAATTAATAATAGGTCATTTTTACCACAATTATAATTAATCATATAATAAATAGGGTTAATATTGGTTGGTTGAAAAAAAACTGCTCGCAACTTTTATTCTTGAGTTCTCGTCACCGTCGAGACGACAAACAGGAAAGACTAGAGATGGAAAAGGTTCGGAGGCATTGAGGAAAGGAAAAGTATTGGAGAAGTAGCATGTTGATTTCGGTTCTTCGATGGAGGTAGGTTATGGTTTCTGCTATTTGATAGTAAACTCTTAACAGTGATTGATATGCATTGGATGATATTGTGAAATTTTCTATGTACTTGATTGTGTGATTGTGTGGCTTGGTCGTGTGTTTTGTAATTGGTCTGAAATCCCGAGACCGTGGAATGTATAATCTTAAACCATCTCAATTGAAGTAATGCCTTGAAAAAAGAAGGCTCGATGAAATATTATTAATGAAAGAAAAAGTGGTGATATTAAATGATAAATTAATGATATTATTGGATCGGAGTGTCACGTTCCGACACGGTATTCTTGGATCGGGATGTCACATTCTGACATGATATTTTTGGATCGGATTGTCACATTCCGACACAATATTCTTGGATCGGAGTGTCACGTTCCGACACGTTATTCTTGTATCGGAGGGTCACGTTCCGACACGATAATATTTAAGGAAAATATGTTGAATGAATGGAAGATACTCAATCTCAAAGAACTCAACTCCCAAAATGGTTTGGTTTGGAGGCATGAGTCCTCATGTGTGATCTTGATACCGTTGACTTAATTGGTGCTTACTTTATTGTTATTGACACTTGTTCATGTTGTTTGTTGCTTATCACATGCTAAGTGCTATAGTTGAGTTCATACTATTATTCTTCGTATATTAGTTACTATTTACGATTGACCGATGATACTTACTCAGTAAATGTTGCCTCGTACTGAGCCCTACTTGTTTTCTTCTTTGTTTTCCTTTTATGAAATGCAGAGAGTGTACCTATGACTTCTGATTTCCCTCAGCTCTAGTCAGCCTCCCACATATCAAATTCCAAGGTGGGCTATCCATTCAAGCTCGTGTTGGGTTCTCTCGGTCATGACATGATGTCCTATACTTTCGGACACATACCATTTTATTCTTTTATTTTGGTGTATTTCATATTCTTAGACTTAGTAATGGAGATTAGATGTCTTTGATGTGATGACTTCCAGGTAATGGGAAATGATATTTAGTAGCATTTGAGTTTCTGCATTATGCTTGTATTTTGTAATTTAAGGTTCAATCCATTGGTTCTCCCACCTAGGTAGTTATGTGTGAGTGCCACTCATGACTCGTATTGGGTCATGACATAAATAGATATTGTCCTCGAAGCAATGAGGACTCAGAAAGATCTTCAAGCTTCTAAATTATTGAAACTCTAGCCTCCAATAGCAACTCGAAGCTCCAACCCTACATTTGGTTAGAATGTAGGCAATATGCGTTAGTAAAAAAGTACTAAGTATGGAAGCTACAATAACATCATAAGAGTATCTCAAATTGTTAGTCAACATAAGACATAATTGTAATTTAATACTTCAACCAGTTGTCTTTTATACTTAAGTGAACTACGTCCCAAGCCACCTCCACGTATACTTTTGCAAGTCAAATGTAGTATCCCATACTACTACCTAAGCAAAGCACATCTTTGGTAATTCTTGGTCATAGACCTCATTCATACTTAAGTAGAGCACTATACCCCTAGTTCACCTCAAGGCACACTTGTGCAATGCATGTGCGGTATCCCATTCTACTTCACACACTAAGCATATCTTGAAGTCACCTATTCATGTTTTACTCCCTCTTAAGTGTCACTAAGGACCTAATTTCATATTTTACAAGGAACTATCATATTAAGTCAATATTAACATGGAAAGAAACTATAGCCACTACCCAAGATAGCCATACTTCATAAGAGGACATTTCAGAAGTAGCTTCAAGTCATACTTGTGTAATGTTTGACTGATATACCATGCTTCCATTCACGATAAATATTCATTAAGGATAGCTTACTCAATGCTAACTATCTTTCATACTAGTCTATCAAGAATAGCATACTATCATACTAGACATAACTATTATGGAAAACACAATATCATGAGATCCAACTATCATAGGAAGGTTATAAAAATACCCACATAGCCACCATGCATCCACTCATCAATATGTAATACATCCATAGGGTATTATAATTCGCCTAAGCTACCATGAGTAATGTAACACAACCTATTCTATGAATTGCACCTTTAATGCAATCCAAGCTACCATTAGGACAATATAAGTCATCTATCCTAAAACTACCATGAAAAGGTTTTGGCCTAACCAAGTCAAGCTATCATAAGGCATTCACATCATGCTACTTTAAGTTATCCTTAGGAGAGTTTCATTCCTGAATTCCAAGATTCCGTGAGATTTACAATCTCAAGCTACTATGAGATTTACTATCTCAAGCTACCATGACACTTACCATCTCAAGCTTCCAACCTTGGTCTTATTTTAATAAGCCAAGCTTTACATGAAGGAAACACAAGTCTCAACATCAAGCTATTACAGTATGACTTTCTTTATTCATTTTAGGTTATTAGGTCAACCTAGAATCCTTCTATATGAGAAAACATGTTTCTCCTAGCTTGTTCATATATAAGTGTATAAGAGAAAGAGAATAATCAATACATATCTCCTCATATTGACTTTACCCCCAAATCCTTATTTGTGTGATATCACATATTAAATTTGTGTGATCTTGATCAAGTATTCTCTTTCTCTTATACACTTAGATATGAACAAGCTAAGAGAAGCAAGTTCTCTCACATAGAAGGATTCTAGGTTTACCTAATAACCTAACATGAATCAAAGAAAGTTATATTGTAATAGATTGATGTTGAGACTTGTGTTTCCTTCACGTAAAGCTTTGCTTATTAAAATAATACCAAGGTTGGAAGCTGGAGATGGTAAGTCTTAAGGTAATTTGAGATAGTATATCTCGTTGTAGCTTAAGATAGTAAATCTCATGGAAGATTGGGGATGGTGATTCACAGGGTAGCTTGGGATTGATAAATGAACTCTCCTTAAGATATCTTGAATTAGCATGATTATATTGCCTTATAATAACTTAACTTGGTTAGGCCAAAACAATTTCATGATAGCTTTAGGATAGATGACTTATACTCTCCTAATGGTAGCTTGGCTTGCATGCAAGGTGCAAATCATCTAATAAGTTGAGTTAGATTACTCATGGAAGCTTAGGGTTGAGGATTTATACTCCCATATGGATAGATTACATATTGATGAGTGGGTACATGGTTGCTAGGTGGGTATACTTACAACCTTCCTATGATAGCTTTTATCGCATGATATTATGTTTTCCATGGTAATTAGGTCTAGTATGATTATATGCTATTTTTTATAGACTATTATGAAAGATAGTTAAAATTGATTAATATAGTCTATATGAGTACTTAGTGTGAATGGTAGAATGGGATGTCATTCATAAATGACACAAGTATGACCTGAAGCTACTTATGAAATATCCTCTTATGATGTAAGCCTACCTTGGGTAGTGGCTATAGTTTCCTTCCATTTTTAGATTTACTTATGATAATAGTTGATTGTCGAATATAAAAGTAGGCCCTTAGTGACACTTCTAAGGGGGTTACACGTGAATAGGGTGACTTCATGATATGATTAGTGTGTGAGGAAAAATGGGATGCCCCACATGCATTTGACAAGTGTGCCTTGAGGTTTCCTAGGGGTATAGTGCTCTACTTCCTCCATTAGAAAACCCCTCTTTGGATCATTTTTCTCTCTCTCTAGTTTAGTAGAAAACATCATTAGTTTCTCTTATAAGCTCATTTTTTTTTATTGTTTTACATTTAACTAAATATAATTTTACATAGATTTAAAATGAATGATCATGACTTGGATATAGGAGCGGTCGTAAGAAGTTAAAATATTCATTAACCTGACAATGTTCTAGCTCCGAAGTTATACTTGGACTTCTTTAAATGTGTTTGGAATTCTTTCGATGACTTTTTTGCTCCTGACATGACTAATTTTAATGGTTTATCTGAAATTTTCTCTTTAGAATTTGATAAATGCCCACTAGGAAAAACCAGATGATCAAGTCATAATCATAAAACAAAATGGTAATCAACTACATCCCATTCAACCATCTAAATTTATCCAACAAACCTCTTTTCCTCCATCAACATCAATAGTAGTGTGTGTTCCACCAACAACTACAACAACAAAAGAATGGATTGATCTACAACAACTCGATATAGGGGCTAACAATTATTCTATATTTAATATTTTCCATGGAGACTCCTTGGATTCAATCTAGAACAAGGTATCCATTCACTTCGTTACATTTTATGTGTGTATATTTAAAATTTTAATTCTAGTGCTTCTGATTTAAAATTAGAAAAAATCATTCAATAAGGATTGCGCATGAATAATTGCATATGACTCAAAATTTTGATTTTAGTACTTTTGTTTGAAAGAGGAAAAATCATGGTTCTTTAAGACATATATTTCTCCAGTCCCGTAACCTAGTGAAAAAGGGGATTCTCTTGAAGCATGAATTCTTCTGCCCATGAATCCTTCTTTGCTTTGTTACGGGACTAGAGCAATATACTCTTGCGCTAGGGTCTAATATATGTGTCAAAGAGAGTACTCTCTTGCAACGGATACGGGGCAATCCCTTGAGCCTATTGATTCAATTTCTAGAAAGTCATGTCTCTCCCCTTCACTTAAGACACAACCTATGATGATTCTAGTCAGACAAAATCAACTAAAATTCATGATAAAAAGAACGTGTACGGTGTTGAGCATAAAGTCTAGGATTAGTATTTAAACATTGATATAACTTAAAAATGATTAATTAATATAAGATTAAATTGTAGTATAATCTCAATCCAACCAAAGAAAGCATGACTATATAATGAAAACACCATCCCAATTAGTACAAAAGAAAAAAGTGTAAACTTGGAGTTATATTTTTTTTGGCAAAAGGGTCTAGTGAACACTTGTACTTGTGTCAGTTTGTATTGTGAACTCTTGTACTTATACATTTTTCATCTGGAACCCTGAACCCATCTACACTCAACATTTCAAAAATGTTTTCTGACTTGGCCTTCTATGTGGTAGATACTACCAAGGGGCGTGTGATATACACACCTGGGGAGAGTGAAATGTGATTAAAAGGGTCTAATAGCCACATTAGGGTTTTATAAAGTCTTCTTTCCCATTAACATTTAACACTATTATTAAAAAATTTGAGATATTTCTTGCTTCTTTTTCGATCTTCTTTCTACAAATTTCCTGTCTATTTTTTTCATCGTTTTAATCCTCTTTTATTTCTATGCATTTCCAGTAAATTGTTTGCTTCATTTTGTGGTAAATCCTATTGTAGTTTTCTACATCATAACGAAAGTTGTTTTTCTTAGAATCCTATAATATAATAAAAAATCATGAAACATGTAATTGATTGCGTAAAAATAGAATCCCAAAAAAATTTGAAGAAAATCAGTATAATCAACTAAAAACCTAAAAATTAAACAGAGAGATAAATAGAAGATGAAATCTAGACTAAACAACATACAAATACGAAAATAAATCACAAAATTTATATACACAAAATAAAAATAAAATAAAATCAACAAAAATACTCAAGCAATTTTGTGGGAATGAGGAAAAAAACGAGAAAGAAAAAATGTAGGTATAGATATCCTCACATAGACACACGTCTACGACGATGTTAACACACTGTGCTTTTTTGATTTTGATGAAAACAAAGATGAATTCCTTGTGGTGCTTGTGTATTTTCTTCAATGAAACGAGTAGAAAATGTTGCTAAAAAAGTGTAAGGATGATGAAAGAGAAATGAAATAAGATTGTGGGGAATGTGGTGGGTTTGGTGGCAAAAGGTAAATAAAAATCATAAATGTATTAATTAAATATTATAAAAATGTCAAGATGACATGAAGTGGTATATATATACACGTGTCTTTCTATAATTATTTTTAAAATTAAGTGTCGCGCATTTGTGGTACACTCATAATAAAGGGTAAAAAAGTTGTTTAATACGTTGTGTTTAGCTGGGTTCAGGGTCCAGATGACAAATCACTAAGTAGAAGGGTTCACAATACAAACTCATACAAGTACAAGGGTCCACCAAACCATTTTACCTAGTATTTTACATATAATATTATTCTATAATCTTTTCATTATACTCCTTATATTCCCATATTAAGTGTAATTCTCAAGGAAAAGCACACCTATTAAGAATAATATTCAGGAGCATAGGGTAAATCATAATTTCAACTATTTCCCTTTGTGATATTATAAATATAAGGGAAAATAATGCACAAATACCTCCCTAGACTATGACCAAAATCTCAATTGCACACGTTCACTAAACTAAGGTCCTATTACCCCCCTGAATTTTTTTTTGGTAATTTTGTGCACCGTTTGGGATTACATGTCACCCAAATATCTCCCACGCACCTCAATTGTGTGGATTCACGCAACGTGCCACGTTAGACAAAAGGTGCACAAAATTACAAAATTAATAAGTCCAAGGGGGTAATATCCCTTAGTTAATTTAAGGCGATCTCTGAAATTTCAGTAATAGTTCGGGGGGTACTTGTGAATTTTCCCTAAATATAACTTTGTAAGTGTTGAATTGATCTCCTAGAAGATAGAAAACTTCAATATGTGACAACCCATACATGGAAAAAATTTCAAACACCCATCTCGAACTTTGAAAAATTCAACTATTTTTGACAATGAAAAAAGCTTCACAAATTCACTTAATGTGGAATAGAATTAGTTCGTTTCACACACCTTATATACTGAACAATTCACATTCCAAAAAAACGTAAGTGTTTTTAAATATTAACTTCTAAAGTACATTTTGATTTATTCATGAAAATATGTATAGATATGGGTCGATCTATTTTTAATCCAATCCATTGGTTATCTAGTTCATTTTTTAAAATATATTTTTTGGGGTAAGAAAGATGAAATGGGGGAGGGTATTACATCGTGGAGATTTAATCTACACCCGGTGAAATTTTTTATAGCCAATCAATTAAGCTACTAAGATTCTCTTATACGAATATTGGACATAGGATGATAAATCAAAAGAAAAAGAAAAACATAGTTCTTGGAATTAAAGGTATTATTGTTATCGTCTAAATTCAGAAACTACAATATTACTACTCCAAGAATTAGTTTTTTTTGCTTTTCCGAGTAAAAGATTATTTAAATTTTAGAAGCAAAAAGAATTAGGGTGTGTTTGGTATGAACAAAAACATTTTTCAGAAAATATTTTCTAATTTTATCATGTTTGGTAGAGTAAAATGTTTTGGAAAATATTTACCAAATCAACTCATTTTGCTCAAATTTAAAGAAAATGACTTCCCTTCTAAACTGAATGAAATGATTTTCCAAAACTCTCTTCCAACCTCCGCCCAACCCACTCCACCCTACCAGCCCTAACCCACCCCCTACCAACACTCCACACACGCTAGCAGCCCCCACCCCACCCCACCCCATCCTACCAGCCCCCAACTCATCCTCTACCAGCCCCTCACCCACCCATACACCCTACCAACCCCCCACCCACCCACACACCCTACCAGCCCCACCCCCTACCATCCCCCTCAATCAATACAAAAATTTAAGTTAATATTTTAATTTTTTTCACCCCTATCATCTTAACCCCTAAACCCCCACCCACCAACGATAAAAATTGAATTTTTTTAAAAAACAATTCAACTTCAAAAACAATTTTTTACTCTAATAAAAAAAAAAGATATAAAAATATATATCACTCAAAAATGAAACACTAAAATATATTTCCGGAAAATATTTTCTAGTCACCAACCAAACATTAAAAATAATCAAATATCTACTTATTTCAAGTTAAACATTTTCTACGAACATTTTTCATGAAAAACATTTTACTTCATACCAGACACATCCTTAGAGTAAGTTTCTATTGCTTTAAGTTACTATCTACAAAAAGATGATTAACATTTTTTTATGTTGGATTCATGCAATAAAAACAACTCTTAAAATGAGATAATCCTAAACCTAGGTATAACATTATTCAGAGGAATTATTTTTTTTTGCCAAGAAATTTCACCCAAGAAAGCAAACGTTAAAATAAATCCCCTTGACCCATATATAATAAAAGTATAGGAGAGGTTGTGCCTTTATTTCTAAAGAATATTTATAATGCTAATTTTATGATTCTGTAAATTGTTTTGATATGTGTATGTTAAATTCATTAATAGACTATGATATTTCAAAGAAAGACCATATTGGAAAGAAAGGTTGTCCTTAAGAAGGTTTTTGTTTTTTTGGAATTTTAATTATTTTTGCATGATTGAGATGTTTCATCACAATGGAAGGTTCATTGATAAATATAATCCAACATATAAAAAACACATTTAGATCGAAAGAGATTCTGTTGTGTAATTTCTTAATTATTTATTCTTCTTAGTGAATTCCCGTAGTGAGATCAACATCCATCTTAGTTATAACTTATTTCCTTTGAATTCTTCACAACCCTCTTTCCTTTTGTGCAGGTGAATCCAGAATTATCAGTTTATGGTTATGAAATTCTAAAAAGGTAACCCGTTTGATTTTGAAAAGGTAACCTTTTGTAGGATCCAAATCTATAAACTCAAGATTTGGGATCCGCCTCTTTGTAAACATAATTTTTCATTGCAGGGAAAAACGGTGGATGTTGATGTTGCTATGGGAATTCACATGGAAGAAGAAATAATTACATAAATCCTCAACAAGCTCTCTTTCGATACAAATGTGTTATGAAGTCGTTGATGACACTGATCAACCAACCTAAATTTATAATGAAGCATCTCAATCATGCCAAGAATAACAAAAAATCTCAAAAAAAAAGAAATGTTTTCTTAATGACAACCTTTCCTTCCAATATGGTCTTCTAGAATTGCGTTCAAAAATTCATGCACACATCACTTAAATTAAAATAAAAATAGTTCATGTTAAACAAAATAACTGAACTTCTTGATAAAAACATGAAGAGTGTATAGTCTTAAGCTTAGGATTAGCGTTTTAACATTGATGTAGGATAATATTAAATATATTACTATACGCTTGGATTGTAGAGTCTAATATCAATCTAAATAATGAAACCATGATCATATAGTGAAAACACCATCTCAAGTAGAAAAATCAAAAGGAGTAATAAAAAAGAATTATATGATTATTACACGTAATTTTATTCTTTAATCTTTTCATGATACTCCCAATATTCTTAAGAAGTGTAATTTGTGAGTCAATGCACACCTATTAAGAAAATATTTAAGAGCATATATAAATCATAATTTCCATTAGTATCCTTGTGACATTAGAAATATATCTTTCTAAGTAGTGAACTCATCTCCTAGAAAATATATAAGTAAAGAAAAAATATTTCAAAAATATTTCAAAAATCTATCTTGAACTTTGAATAATTCAAATATTTTATACAATGAAAAGAGATTAAAAAATTGAGTTAACGTGAAATAAAATGAGATCATGTTTCACGTTCTTGAATAAAATCACATTCATTTTCCAAAAAAAAAAACAATTTAAGTTTTTTTGAATATTAAATTATAAAGTAGATTTTGATTTGTACATGTAAATGTGTATAAATATGGGTCAATCCATTTTTAACCCAATACATTGGTTACCTATTTCCTTTTTTATTGTTACTTTTAGGGTCAGGGAAGATAAAATTGGGGGAGGAAATAACATAATGTGTTGGCATTTAAGACATTTTATCATCATATATTCACAAATTACAATATTACTACACCAAGAATTTGTATGTTTTTGCTCTTTTGGGTAGAAGAATATTTAAAAGAAGCAGAGAGATATAGAGTAAGCTACTTTTGTATTTTTTCATGATGTATTCATGCGACAATAACAACTTCAAAAATTAGTTAATTCTGACATTATTCAAAGCAAAACTTTTTGCCAAGAAACTCCTATATAAGAAAGAATACTTTAAAATAAATTTTCCTAAACCATATATTATTAAGGACAGAAGAGGTGGTACCATTATTTCTAAAGCCATCATATGCACTAGAGCAAGAAAACATGTCATTGTTGATGAAATTCCAACTAAATTTAATATTCCTCCAATAGCTTTCCAGGAACCTTCTCTTACCTATATATTATAAAAACATATTTTACAATTATAATTTAATTCTTTTTATTCCACCCTAACATAGATTACCAATAACATTTTCAATCCCATGTCACCATAACATGATAATACATATAAGGTAAACCCAAACGCTACGCTTATGTAGAATTCGTTCATTAAGAGGCTTAAAAAGTACTTTCATAAAATGAATCAAAGCTTATATAAATGAATTTCACATAAGCATATCACTTGGATTATCTAGATTTGTGTTACAGTTATACAAGATGAAAAACTTTATTTCACTTCTATAAAGGTGAAGGGTAAAATAATCCATGTGAAGTTGAAATGAAAACAATGATTACAGATAGTGTGATGCTACCTTCTATTATTTCTTAAGATATAGTTGATTTAAAAATAAATATTTTACTAAAGATGAATAAATACCCCTTTGTGGTATGGAAAGACTAGATCTTATACCTGTTACACAATGATAAATTTAGAGAATTTAACTTCATTTTTAACACAAAACAATGAATATGGAAGGCATAGAGTTAAATGTGATGAGACATGTAAAACACAACTATATATATAAAATAAAAAATGAGACTCTAGGGTTTCTTTAATATTTTCTACTAACTTCGCTAAAAAGGACATTTTCAAAACTCAATTTGCAAACTAGCTCCATGTCTTACTTTATTGGTGCAAAAGACACTATTTATAATTTAAAGTTAAAAAAATGTTAGTCTTTATATCTAGGTCTTAAATAATGTTGAATATTTTCTTCCATCAGAACCTTAAAAGACAAATATCTCATCCTCAAAATCTTAAATTGAAAATTAATTTTTTCCATCTTTAAAGTTTAAATTACACAATTTAAAATTAAATAAATAAATTTATTCCTTCCAAAATCTCAAATTTTCATCTTCGCACCACCTTCTTCAGAAAAACAATTAGGTCATTCATCAAAAAAATTACTCTCCAATGATATAATAATTCTTGAGTTCATCTATAATACAATCTATTGTTTCTAAAAAATGATTTTTTTCCCTAGATGACAGTCCATTTTACCATACAAATACTTTTGGAGATCTAATTTGATGATCATAGTTGCACAATCTCCATTCATTTGCTGGATGAGAGTAATTATTCCTTTAATGATTATAATGTTGTTGGGATTTGATGTCCACTAGGTGACACAACCAGGAACCCTTTTGGATTTGGAGGGCAAAAATTTTATTTCTTCTACTTTGGCTGAGAGTTGTTGTATGGAAGAACGTGGTGCTAGATTCAGCTTCACCGAGCCTGTTGACTCTATATTTTTAGTTTCTAGAAATCTTCCTCTAGTATATGTATAAGGTTGTATTCTTCAATTAGGGCAACATATTGCTTTCATAGGAAGGAGTTGGACTATAATTCGATGATTTTATATACCCTCAATTCCTAGGAGGAGTTTTCAATTTTTTTAATTATAGATGTTGCCAAAAGTTGTATTATTCTAGATGGTAACATTTCATTCAAAAGAAGAGATTACCTTATATATGTTTGGTTAGTTAAGACAATTGAAGGAGATTAGATTTTGTAACTCGGGGTGTGAAGTCCACATGAGTTCAAAGCAAAATATTTTGTTGTTATGCTTATTTTTGTGTGGGAAAAGTGATAATAGAATGGGACAATGATCCTAATGCCTATGAGGTAGGTGGGTACTTGTGCATCTCGATAACTACAAAAACACTTCAAATTTTCTGAAAATTTGTATAGTTTTTCAAAATAAGACTTAATCTATTTTAATGCACTTATTGTACCACGTATTTGCTACCTTTTAAACTTAAATCAATCATCTCATAGTAACTAGTACTACAATGAATATAACTTTTAGCGGCAATAGATAAACACATTAATAAAGAGTGTGAAAGTCTTTACCGACATTAGTTAAGTGCTATTAGATCCAATGTCACTAAATCCTTTAGGAACATATACAAAGAGTGATTGTTAGAGCTAAATATATATATTTAGCAGCAATTGTTAATTAATTGCCGCTAAAGCTCATTTTTGATGTAGTGTAATCACATCCCAAAAGTCATTTACCAGAGAATTGATAGTAGGTCTGCCTCCAACTTTATCTGTATTGCCCAATAATTTGTTAATATTACCCCTATTACCTAATGCATCTTAATAGTTGTTCTTAGTTGTTTCTAAGTTTTCCCTTGAAATATTTCGTACATTTGCAATAATTTGAGATTATCTGTTCATAAGATATCGATAAGATTGCTATTGTTTAAAAGTGTAGCTTAAGTAGATTGTGATGGTGAAGTAGGAGTTACTGCAAAAGATAAGGTAGAGGTTTTTTAGGGGTTATAGTAGGTAATGGAGGATCTAGAAATTTGTTTCTCATTGGTACTCAATTATGCTCTATTAAAAATTTATTGTATAGAACAGGTTCTTAGTTAATATATTTGATTAAGTTATTTGATATTGTACACAAATAATAGTGTATTATTACAACAGGTTGTAGGTGCTTAAGCACCCATACTTCATAACATAAGTCCGCCAATGATACTAGGAGTGTAGGTTTTTGTCTCCCACCTTACTTTTTACAATAGTTGAGGCGGAGTTATTTTTTTCTTTATTTTTGTTTAATTTAAATATATTGTTGTCATTGTTTGTCGTTACATTGGGAATGTATTAGTCTATCCATTGCTTTAAGCTCTTTTTAGGGAATGTTGTGGATTGAGACCCCTTCGAGATAGCTCGATTTTGATGAGTTTCCATTATTTGTAGTTTTTAGAGTCAAGAAACTTACTTGTATTAGCATCGAACAAATGGACGCTAATACCTTTATCACTTGAGCTAGCATCTAAGGTTGGACGTTTTTCATAATTCCTTTTCTCTTTAAATAATACCATCTGCCACAATTGGTAGTTGCTTCATCTTGTGTTGGGGTGATGCTCTATTGTGGGTCATTTGTTTATTTGATTTTCCTTTTGGCAAGTGGTATTAGTTTTTCCAAAGACACCACATTTGGTACAAAGTATATATACTATTTCCTTCATAGACAAGGCTTTGTAGGCGGCGACCTATAAAGATATGATTATTGACTGGTAATCCAATTGGTACCTATACACAAATGTGTACATGATCCGCTCACTGCATAGGATGTACATCCATCTTTACTAAATTCCCTATTTTATTCCCTACTAGAGCTAAGATTCATGGTCGTAGAATTATGTTGTAGTTCGGGTAGTATGATCCAGAAGTGAAATAGGGGGTGAATTTTTTTCGATTTTCTTCTTCGAATAGTTGACTTAGAAGAGTCTCTTGTTAACTTTTGGTTTTCAGGAATAAAAAAACAGACATGAAAGTGTGAAAGGTAAAGTTCACATAGGATGTTTTTATACTAGTTGAGATCCATTGTAGATCTTATGCCCAATTTCCTTTGGTTGCAAGGGTTTTGTCTTCTAGTATTCAGAAATTTGTAGTAAATACAAGTTTTGAATATAGTTCCTATATCTACATTCAACGTTTTTTCTTTCTATTTTCTTTTGATACAAAGCCTTACCAACAATATTTTTAGACTCGTGTACATCTTCTATTTAGCAGACGCTGACTTTTATATAGTGTTGTGATGTTGAGACTTGAATCCTCTAGATGAAGATATGGAAATCCAAGATCTTTTATCTTTGAAAAAGGAGTAGTAGAGATCCTTATTTCACAAGAATTAATAAAGTTAAGGCTAACCTTTAGATAAATTCTTGATTGCTCCGAGATCTTTATTTAATCCTTGTCGATTAACTTCATTCCTGATGAAATAATCATTGACTCGGTTCACCTGATTGTCGACATTATATCTTCCTTGAATCAAATAAGATTCTTTTTAATTGTCATATTCTTTTATTATTCAACTATTCATTTTTAATATCATTATGAAGTGCTCTGTACTGTACAAAACATTATTGGTTCCAATTACACATGCAAGTGTACGTGGTTGCGCAAGTAATATTGTGACCCTAAAGAGCCAGATTATCAAACATAAAAAATAGTCAATTAATTATTCTTACTAAATTATATTTGTAATTATTTATTTGCCCACAATAATTTGTGTTTATTTTTTATCTTTTCATATGCATATTTTTCTTCGTATCGTTTTGTATCTAGGTGGAAACACAATTTCATCTAAAACCTTGTCTTGAACCGAACAATCCTCCTTATCCAGAGATGGAACCATTTAAACCTCATAGGATTTTGCTAATGCATAAGGCTTGTAGTTATAAGAGCAGTAAGGAAATAAATTTGTAATTCTTGCTATTTAAAACAACAATTGTGTGTGCGAAGGTATCTTGTCTAATTGAAATATTCCACAAGTGCATACTTTTCGCTCAAGGAAAAATAATATGTCTTCTTCTAGATTCATAAATTGAGAAAACAATTTTAGATGATGGAACAATTTGCAAACATTAAAAAAGTTATTGATATGTTATATGAAATACCACTATTTTCTATTTTTTCAAACTAATGTTGATCAAAAAGCCAAATGATCTTTATACATAAATGCCTTTCAAATGCATAAAATGTATATAGTTAGCTATCTTTATACATACCCTCATCATTGAACATTTAGGTGCATTTACAATCAATACCTCCTCAAATATTCTCCACAATGTATCCTTTGTAGGTGAGGCTATTTCTCTATTTTTATAGTTTCAAGAACCAAATTGAATTCTATCATCTTTCGAAAATATTACTATAGAGAATTGGCGTGCCTCAACAAGGAAGTCATTAACTCGAAGTCATCATTCTACCGCTGTTTACTGTTGAATGAACACTCGACCACTTCTCGTACCTAGCATCCTCTAGTTACTCCTTAACTCTATGATCAACCTTTTCCACCTTAGCCATTAATTTATCAAAATAGTTCTTCTCAATAAGTCTTAGCCATAGAGAAGAATAGATCACATAAGGTGATTCTGCTCCTCTTGATGTTTTTACAGACATTCTTCCAAAGATGCCACGTGCATGCATAATAATGTACATTTAAAGCACCTTGATTACACTCTTCATGATACTTTAATTTTAATGTAATAAAACACATATTTTTTCACGCTTGCCAAATGTAATTTTGAATTGATCAAAGAACCATGTCCATGAACAATCATTTTATATGTCTACAACTCCATCTGTCAATGAAAATATGAAACCTATCACAAATCAACAAACATGATATTTTTGTTTGATATAACATTAACACTATAGATAAGTTATTATACAAAAAAACAAGTTCACCATCACAAAAACACATATATGCCCCATCCATTGTGATTGCTCATATAAATGTCCTTTTGTAAGATCGACTAAAATGTGCACCGTCGACAATAACTACCGATCTGTAGAACTTATTCAACCCCCTCATCAATGGTCTCAAGGCTATTAAAAGATACATTAATTCATCTTTCTCCGACTTGTGCATCGTTATATATTATTTTAGATACGCAATACCTAGCATGTATATGTATGTCGGCATCTGCCTATATCCATCTGTTGGTTCGCCCGTTATGATTTCTAATGTACGTACATTAGCACGTCATGTTTTCTAGAAAGATATCTCCATCCCCATAGAATTATCTAACATCCCGAATTACATCTTTCTAAATATGAATTCTCTTATGGTAGACCAATTTAGGAACAGTCACACTACTGACAAACCTAATTATTTTGATCATGTTAATTCATACACCAAATACATATATGATGCTACAATGATTCACAATATGTCAAGAATGATAAATATTAATGTATCATCCATATCGATGATCACTATAAGTATTTGATACACCTTAAATAATACATTTTTGTGTATCCTATTCACATCACTAGTCTGATATGTTTTATAAAAATGAGTAATACCCTCAGATTAGAGATACCAAATGTATAATATATCACTTTCTGCTCATGTTTTGTATGTATCACTTACAATCCACTACATTTATTTACTACCTTTTCATGTTTAATAGATAGAAACACATTCACTCATAATGATTCATAACATACCGCTAAAAAATCTGTAGAGATACCAAATACTAAATTAAGTATACACTATTTAAAAATTAGAACTAATCTATATCATGAATATCATATCAATATCAAGTTATCATCATAAACAAAAACAATCATTACCATGTTACATATGCTAATGATAATAATGTAACACAAAATACTAGAAATAAAAAATCAAATACTCTCAAACTTTTTTCTATCAGCTCTCTTTACTTTAAAATTTAAATTGTGCTTTATTTTATATTTCTTCACTAGGAAAATTGTCCGCGCTTCGCCCGACTCCCTTATTTGCAAATTTGGTTGACTTTTTTTTTTGTAGTGTTAGTGTAGTTGTTATATAAGTGTTAAATTTAATATTTTAAGTTACACCTATGTAATATCGGGGCGTATTAGGTTGTTCTGGAGTTTTAAAATGTCGTTGCTTGAATGAGTTATTCACATCCTGGTGAGTAGGGGTAGGTAGCATATAACTTTAAGTGAAAAAATGTTGATCGACATATGGCACATAAACAACACAACATTTATAGACATGTACATATTTAGTATGGGAAGTTTTTTTGGCAATAGATAAAACCTAATCCGCTACCATAACTGACATCAACAACATATGATATACAATTAGGCACTGTTGGACATGTAACGTTTGGCAAATAACAAAATAGACATTACTTGATAAAACTAATAATATTAACGTCCGTAGAATAGAAAAATACTCCACTTTGTCGTTTATATGGTGTCGAAATCACTCTCTTCGTTGTCGTCTATGAATAATTTTCTTCACTTCTTAGACATTCTCGAATAAAATCTTCTGTTTGAAATTGAAGTTCATTAGGTATTTCTTTTGAGTATTCTGTGTTTGATCCTCCCGCATTACAATCTATTATTTCAGTTTAATCTTCTACTTTCTCTTTTCCTGTACGTACAAGTAATTAATGATGATGTATGTTAAACAGATTGTCCGGAAGATGAATGATATACCTATCAAGATAATATGTATTAGAAGCTCAATAATATTGTAGCACTTTGCCTTTTTGTCTTTGTTTATGCGGTGTTGCATTATAATTCTTCATCTGGCACATGCACTTTTTTGACTGTATAGTTTTACCACCCCTATTTCACATTTAAATTGCTCAATTTAAGTTTGAAGAACAAGTCCATCCTGGATAGACTACAAATATGGGACGGTACATCAGTCTCACTTTCAAAAATATATTAACTAACTTGTGAGCAAAAGTATCAAGAAGTTTCTCCACAACCCCATCAAGGACCAAAGCAGTCTTCCCACCAATGTCCTTGACCTCTATGTGTATCTTAAACCTATGTATGCGTAAAACATCGTTAGAGTTCCTTTGAATATAAGTTGTGGCTACAATGTTAGTTGCTTTCTTACCTATCATATGAAAAATTGAAGGTATATGTGTATATCCATATATATATATATATATATATATATATATATATAAAACAGTAGCATACTGATTCAAGCCTTGTGCTAATGATGTGAAGGGTTAATTATAGTACTTACCTCTATGTCCTTACCCTAGTTAGAATCTACTAACTCTACAAAAGTCAACCAATTTTAAAACATAGCTTCTGCAATGGGAACGTTACTCGCATTTTCATTCTCAATAGTATGTACATCAACTGACTTCTTTGAGAACTTATGAAGCAACGGGGTGATGTTGTCCATTTTAAGACTAATATAAATTTTGCTTGTTGCGGTTGTGGCAAAAGTCAGTTCACCTATTATGAAAAAAACTAAATTAAATGTCAATGTCCTAGATATGTGACTATTAAGAGTTTCCAGTAAGTTGAGAAGAAATAGTTACCTCCGAATTCATTTAGAGTAGTAGTAGTAATGATCAAAATATATGGTCCCAAGTGGATGGGATATACGTAAGGGTAAAATACATTACCCTGATCCACCCACAAAGTTATTCTTGCTTTGATAGTCATGTCCAAACAAAAAGAGAACTATATGTAGCTTCTTTTGGATGAATGAATTTGAATGTAATATAATTGAGATAAGAATATTACGGATCAGTAAGACTGTGTATGTCGCGTTTCTTCCACTTTGAACTCTTACTCTACATATAACCGATTCCAAGTAAGCATTAAACTACATCTACAAGTTAAGCAGGGATATTATTTACTGTATACGTTGGAGATCGTGTGTAACATAAATGGCAAGAATGGATGTGTCTGATAGGACGATGTTGTTGTTGACCCTAGAGCGAATCATTACTGCTTGGATACCATTTACAGGGATTTGAACAATATCATCTTGTAGTTTTTGGATGGAAGTTATCAAGAAGAATGTTATTTAAAAGTTTTAATACACTAATATGTATTCACTAGTTGTTTCTGAAACTTTGAAGTTTCTCATAATGATTGCATAATCTTTGCCCAACTTTTCTCGAAACTTGTTAATTTGATTCTTACAGATTACCGTGTTCGTTAAAGTCCCCTGTTAGAAGTAAATGTGCAAGAAAGTTTTGAATAACCAAATTCATAATGTTGTATAAACGGAATATGAACGATGCAGTACCTTCTCGAAAAGGGAGTAAAACTTATTGTTTCCAATTCTTAAAAGGCGTCGCTCCGCATATAAGTTGTGTCTCTGTTGAGACGGTGTGATTGTTGGGGCTGAGGCAACACTATAGTGTTGGGGTTGTTTTGGTTCAAATGTAGTTGAATGTTGGGGTTCTTAATGGAATGGGTATTATTGGGAATATTTTAAATTAAAAGGGTTTTCTGGATGGTGGTAAAGCCACTTAGGCGGCACTAAGGTTTTCCGATATATATATAGTAGTTTTTCGGAAAGTGCGTTGCAAATTTTTCCCATACAATTACATAAAATTTAATTTTTCTATAGAAAATGTTGAAATTAAAAATAATTACTTTTATCCATTTATATTTTATTCATTCAATAAAATTCATAGTAATCGAATAGTACATTGAACATCAAGCAAAAAATATGGAAAACTAATTAAGATACTACAGATTCTAATAATATGAATATATCTATTTGAATTATCCTAAATAATATCTAGTTATCCTCCATAACAATTTTCTAAGGAGCAAAAATCGACTGTAAGCAAAATAAATAAAAGAAAAATGTGATTATTATTAATGAAACGTTGTGACTACAATTCCGTTGTTCTCTTGATTCTCTCTCCTATGTTTCTCCGTGATTCGAGAGCCTTCAATAAAGTATTTCTCGAATTGTTTGATGATGTAGACCTCTTTGAGATATTGTGTATCTCCGGGACGTCCGAAAGCGCTTCGTCGTTTCAAGTAGATCTCCGTGAAAAACTCTGTTGACCACTCCTTCGAAGGGCTCTGACGTAGATGTTGTAGATTTCTCCAATTTGCTTAATTCTTTTCGAAGAGTTTTCTTGATTCCCCTAGAATGTCATGTACATCCCCTATTTATAGTTGTAGGGAGTGGACAAGGTTGCATATGATTGGCTAAAGGATGTCATTTTGACACTTGACGCATTGTGATTCATTCTTGTATTTGACAGGGACTACCACCTCATTTCGACATGTGTCGTCACTTTGTTTGTTACGGATGGCTAGTAACTGTGACACGTGGCATGGGTTTGGGATTCAAGTTGAAATAGACCTCGGATTTGAATTTAATTAGATGGACTTATTCATTTGTAAAGCCCAAATTAGTTATTCATTCCAAATGAACATGGATTTCATTCAAATTTTGTATGAATTTGAATCTATAGAATTTATGTGTCTACAAATGTCCCTTACTTCGAGACTTGTCAACGTGGAGGCTTGCCGAAGTTTGGCGAAAGGACTTGAAGTAGTCATGAATGTGTTTTCCTTTTTTTTTTTTGAGACTTGTCAACGTGTAGGCTTGCCGAATTTGACAAAGAAAGTTTATATCTTCATGAATATGTATTCATTTTGTTCGAGATTTTTAAAGTGAGTTTAGTCATTTTCGAACGACCATAACTTCTAACTTAGGAGGTGCTTTAGTGATTTATTTATATGAATAGAGATCACGTTGGAATATCTTTAAAACGATGCTAAGTTTGAAAACTTTTGAGGTCGTATGAGGGAGATATGACTTTAAGAAGTTGGGTTGTTGGCCAGAGGAAATCCTAAATCTGGATTTGTTAAGGGTGTTTTGGTCTTTTCCTAAATCAATTATTAATTTCGTCTTAAGGGTAATAAATTGTGGTCTAAGCTGATCCCAATAAGTTTTAACAATTAGAAAATAAGTTAGGGCTTTGAAAGAAAGGAGAAAAGAGGTGAATGGAGAAGATGACGCAAGAACGCGAAGAATTCATTGTGTGGATTTCACAGGGTGATCCCTTTGAGGTATTTCGGATACTTTGTGTTGGGTTACTTCACCCACACATCATTTTGTTTCAGTTCAGCAAAATAGAGGATTTATTTCATGTTAGGAGTTAAGTTCTTGAAAGAACGTTGGATTTCTTGTTGATTGGATTGTTGGCGGTCATTGTTGATTAGATACTTGTTAATTCAAGTTATTTTGAGTTGAATTTAGTAGTTATTGATAGTATCAATGGTCCCAATCGTTTAGTGAAAGATATATGATGTTTTGGAGAGTGTAGAGATGGAAAACAAGTTGAAAAATTTGTTTGACGCACCAGGTAGAGAAAGGCGCGACGCGCCTGCAATGCACCAGAAATTTGACTTAGTCAACGAAGGCCTCGCGTGGCATGCCACTAGTGCGCCAGAATCAGGCCTCAATAAACTAATGCTGGCGCGGCGCGCCACCATTACGCTCGACCCGACCTTTTTCGTCCAGTTTTTGTTGTTTAGCCCTTTAAGGTCCTTCCAAGGTACATCCTCCAATGAATTCTATTCACTTCAAATGATCTCTAAATACCTAGAAATCATCCAGGAACTCAAACTTAAAACATGAATCCATAATCCATTAAAGGAAAGTTAATATGAATGTCAAGGAATTAAGAGTCAAGTCAAAAGTTAAGAAGAAGTTGAATTATTAAATTTTTTCAAGAGTCTTATTTAAACATTTTAAGTTTTTTTTAAGACTCAAGTTTCAAGTCAAGAAAGATTAAGGAGTTGAGTTAAATTCTCAGAAGTTATAAGGTAACTATGTATTCAAAGAGTTAAGTTTCAATTAAGCAAAGAGTATAAATTTGAGTTCAGTTCTCAAGAGTTATAAGGGAACTAAGCACCTCAGATCTTAAACTAAATTGTTTTCAAACTTTTGAGAATTAAAGGAAGCTAGACGTTCACAGAGCCTATGGATAGTTTTAATAGAAGAAAGAGGAAATTATCATTTCCAAAAGATCTTTTTAGAAACTATGTTTTGACAACTAATCTCAAATAACAGAATCAGTATGTTTTAAAAAACATAAGAGCCAATATATATATATATATATATATATATATATATATATATATATGTATATGTGTATGTGTGTGTTTGTGTGTGTGTGTGTATTGGAAATATATATATATATATAATGGAAGTAGTATTGAGCACTGATGTAGGGATACGAGTTTAGAGTAACTCAAGTCTTCATGTAAACCATGTAGCCATCATTGGTAGAAAAGGATCATACTTTTTAGATGAACCCTTTTTATAGTTTACTAGTGGATTCAGTAGGCAGGTCAAGCCTATATGCTGGCAAAGTTAGGATGGTCGGGCAGTCTGGGCCGAGTATCGTTATATCATCACTATAGCTTTTAAGTGATGGTTGTCTATTAGAGAATATCCCATAGAAGTATTGTATTTTTATATACATCAATACTTTTTATTTTTACATACACCTCAGATATTATTTGTATACATTCAGAGTTTACAACATACTTTTAGTTATTTTCTCTTTATTTTGCAATCACTTTTAAACTGTGTATTTAGAATATGAGTAAGTAGATCATGATTTTAGCGAGCCAAAGTAAGTGTTCTTTCTTACTCCTTTGCAAGCGTAAGTGTTATTTAACTTTAAACTCGCATACTAGTACATTCGATGTACTAATACAAATTAGCCTGCATCGTTTCATTATACAGACGCAGGTAACCAGGATCAGCACGCAGTGCACCGTTGGTTCTGTTAGCACTCCACAATCACTTGGTGAGCCTCCCGTCTTTCCGGAGGAGAGCCCTTTTATTCATTTTCTGGATTAGTAGTTTAGATGACAATTAATTTACTTGTTTTGACACAAGTGTCATTTTGGCCAAATAAATTTATGAAGTATTTTTTATTAAATATGATTATTTCTTGTTAAAATTGAGTTTAGTCTTCCGCTGAGTTAAGTAAGCCAGGCCAAGAGTTTGTTTGGGGCCGGAAATGGTCTCCGAATGCCGGCCACGTCTAGGGTGTAGGTATATATAAAGTCGTTCAACATGACACTGGAAATTCCTCCAGACTCTCCAATTATTTCACTTTATCAATCGATACTATTGCTATCAAGAATTTAGGTGCCCTTTGTTTGAAGCCATACACAAACCCCACTGCAAATTCCTACTAAATATCCCAATTTCTTCATAATATCACGGTTTTCCAGTTTTCTTCCCTTAAATGTAAGTTCTACCGACGGATATAGAAGACAAGTTACAAATAAACTTAATTTTTTATTAAGAAAATCAATAATGGGTACTGATATCTGCCGTATATAAATAACCTTCAATCACAAGTCGCCTTTTGTATTACTACTTTTACTGTCGTTTATAATTATCCTTCAACAAAACCTTGCCTTTTGAATTGCTGACCTAATTAGTTAATGTTTTCAGGAAGCCTAATTAAGTTAGTTAAGAACATATATAAGGACCCTAACCTAATTAGACTAACCTAAGCTCTCATAGTTCACAAACCAAAATTCTCTTCCTTCTCTCCTCTTTCTCTGTCTAGTTGAAGAACTCCATTGAAGACCAAGATAGGGGTGGGTTTAAGGACTGAAAAGGGTAGAATTTCTTCATCAATTTTTAAGGTATGCTATTTCTTTAACCTTTGAGACCTCTTCCCTCAAAGGGTTCCATCAAATTGACCTATCATGCTATTTCTTGATTAATTGATCTATATTATGACTTTTACATAAGTCTCTTATCTTAAACTTTGAACTAGAAATCGATTGTGATGTAGTGATTCAATTAACCTTTTTATCATGTTGGTTATTGTTGTGTGATGATATTATACCCTTATTGGGTTTAGTTAAGTGTTGATGGTAAGACCTTGATGATGGATTATGAAGAAGGCTTGGTAATTCTTGTGATCCCTACTCTTTGCTTCAATAATGGATAATTGTGGTTAAGTGATGATGTGGTACTGAAGTATGTCTGATGTTAAGATTGATAGGGTAGGTATGATGTTAAATTGAAATGTCTTGACTATGCTTTGTGAGGTGTTGTCTAAGATTTAAATATTATAAGGATGGTGATAACTTACTAATGTGTCTTATCATGATGTGAATATGTTAAAGTGCTTAGTTCACTTATATTGATTGTAATGAAAGGACAATACTCATGCAATTCTTAATGAGCTATGATGATGAGTAATTGATATAAAGGATAGAACCTATGACCTACATTAAGCTATGATTATTAATAAAGGTACTAGAGAAATTTGAAAAAGGGAATCTAACTTAGCACTGAGTGAACTAGAGTGAGGAGTGTCCTTTCCCACATGGAGAAGGTAGGATCACTTATGTGCTCTTGATATTTGAGACTCCAATGCATGCATAATAAGGAGGGTCCCACCTATATCTCCTAGTTCTTCATCTATGTTGCCCCCCATAGGAATACTAGCTAGTGGATCCACGAAGTTGCAATATTCATGTTTTGGTACTATCTTGGTAAGTAGTATGATATTATGTACTCTTAATTTTATATTATTTGAAGTTGGACATTGGTTATGGTTCTTGCCAGGTTTACATGATTAGGTAAGGTTATAGGGCTTTGCTTAGTCATTCCACAAGTGTATTAAAAAGGGTGATTAGTAATGGTCTTGCTTTAATTATGTTGAAATATACTCTTATATATATATATATATATATATATATATATATATATCTACGTGTAATAAAATTAGAAGACTAAGTAATCTTCCCATATGAAGGGTCTATGTATGCTCGATATAACTTTTATGTGTATATAGAGGTCTATGTAAACCTCCATGTAGTAGTAATGAAAAATTTTAAAAATTTCCGCATTTTAACCTATAAATGTATTGACGTAGGCTAAGAGGGTAGTATTTGTCCTCAGAGAGGACGACGACGCCGGTTACGTCAAGGAGTGCTCCTAGGATATGACATTTGTACAAACTCTATGAATAAAAATACACTTTTTCAATATTTAGACTTTTAACCTAAGTTGATCAAACTTAGAGCAAAAGAAGAGAATATTCGACAATTTCCTCTTAAGAACAAGTAGGAGGTTCTCTTCAGTTCCATCCCCAAAATTGAAGTATTTCTCCATAGATTTCATCACTGGTATGTGGGATTGAACTAGTACGTTCCTTTCATCCACTAGGTCCTTAGAATTCAGTCAGATTCTTGATCCTTGATTTCTTGTTTAGATCTAGAGTTTCTAAAACCTTGAAGTATTATTGTGATATAGCTGTTATAATGTTCCTTATAAGATTATCATGTTTTTTCATGAAATTGTTGATAAGTTATTTGCAAGAAATTTAGAACCATACTATTGTAGATTCTCTTAGTTTATCAATAACAATTGCTAGGTTAGTTGAACAATTAAGCATGCCTCAGATTTTGAATGTTCATTGTCAGTACTTAAATGTTGCATTCTCATTTCCAATAAATTTAGTTATATTGTGTCATACACATTCCAATTTGGAGTAGGCTTAGCATTGAGTTAGATTAGGGTTCAGCGTACCCTCATAGTCTCAAAACTACATGCCCTTGTAGAAGTATAAATCCCCTCATTGGACATCAAATTTAGCGATCATACGAGTAATGCCTTTATACTCTGGAATGGAAATGCATATTAGGTCCTCTCAATGGGGAGCATACATCGGACTCCATGTTTAGCTCATTTTATTTGAGGTCGGTTAATAGTGGCTCCCACAATCAGACTCTAGTGCATTTGACTAGGTTTTCAATATTTTAGTATTCAGTCTAAGAATTTTAATAATTAGTATTTCCTCATTAAATTCAGATCAGTTCATTTCAATGTATTTCAGTATTTACATTATGTTCAGATGCGTCATTTCTCAGTTATCCTTATTCAACTTACATATTTTTTTCTATTATATTCTTATCTCGCATTCTCCGTACATTCCAAGTACTGACGCATACTCAAAGCTACATCTTTTAATGATGCATGTTAAGGCACTCAGCATTCTGATCACACATATATTTGGTTCCCGATCCATACTCAGCAGCATTAGGGGTGAGTCCGCACATTTTGAGGACAATAGACATGTTTTCCATTTCAGTCTTTTATTTCTTTTTCAGTTTTTCCTGGGACATGTACCAACAAATCGAGTTAGTTAGAGACTTTGCTAGATATAGTTTTATATTCAGCTTTAGCATTTGAGTGATTGTTTAGTATCACTTTACATTTAGAAGTTTATTATATAGTCAGATTTGTATGGGTATTTCCCATCTATCAGTTATCTCATAATATAAGTTGTTGCATAGTATCATGTGTTCAGTATTTATAGTATGCTTATGATATGCCAGCTCATGGTTAGCTTGGGGTCACTCGTTATCCTAGATCCCGTGTTTACGCCAAGGGGATAGCCGCAACGCGTGTCACTTTTCCATCAATACACACAAAGATTCATGAATAAAATTGGTAAATCTTATTTTTCTTGGTTTTACTAAGACAAAATGTCTTATGAATTTTTTTTTAGAAAGAACCAAATAGAGATCATTAATTTAGTGATAGATACTACTGTATTGAATTAGCTATGGGATTTGTCAGTAATCCTAACTAATCCATCACTAAAAACCTCCTTGCTAATTCATGTTTTTTTTTTGCGCTAATCCATAACTAAAAAAATTATCATGAAATTTTATTGTTTAGCTATGAAATTTCATCCATATTAATTCCTTATTTCCAAGTATGTTAATATACTCTTAGACCAATATCTCATCAAGGATGAACGACAACATTAAGATCAATATATACTCCTAAAAAAATTATCTAGTTAATTTGATAAATTTTCATATAATTATGACCTTCCCACTAATATCATATAACTACGGAAATTTCGTGAAAAATTTATCCGTAAATGCTTACCTAATTAACTTACACAATGTCATGTAGCCGAAAAATCCAACTTTAACTTTTCCCTTTACATAAATAATCTAACAGTTTTTGTTTACTCATTTTTTCTTGTGTACTTGAGACTCTGTTTTCATTATATCTTTAAATTGAGCTTAGAGACTGCAATCTAATCTTATAGTTCAAATATAACTATTCTTAAGCTACGTAAATGTTTAAATACTAATCCTAAACTTTAGGCTCTAAACCCTGCATGTTCTTTTTATCATGAATTTTGGTTATTTTTATCTGACTTGAATCATCATAAAGTCTAACTTATGTGAAAGAGAGAGACATTACTTACTTGGAATTGGATCAATAGGCTCAGAGGTACACTCCTTATCCGTTGGAAGAGAATCCGCTATTTGACAAATATATTGATCTAGTCACGTAACAAAATAAAAAAAGGGATTCTCTTGAAGTATGAATTATTATGATCATGAATCCCCCTTTTATTTGTTATGAGACTAGAGAGAAATTTCTCTTGCACTAGGGACTAGAAAGTCATCTCTCTCTCCTTCACTTAAAACACAACCTATCATGATTCAAGTCAGACAAAAAATATTTAAACTTAATGATAAAAAGACCATGTAAGGTGTAGAGCCTTAAGTCTCGGATTAGTATTTCATCATTTATGTAGCTTGATAATGATTATATTAATAGAAGATTGAATTATATTAATGATGTAGGTTCGATCCTCAGCATTCAGATCACGCATAGATCAATTCCCAATCCATACTCAACATCATAAGTGGTGAGTCCTCATACATTGGGGATAATGGACATGTTTATTTCTCTTTTAGTTGTGATGATGACATGTCCCAACAACTCTATTTAGTTAGAGACTTGTTTAAACATAGAGATTTAGCTTTAGCATTTAACACTTAGAATTTCAATCTATATTCAGATCAGTATTGGGTATTTGCAATCTTCCAATTATCTCATGATTTAAGCTTCTGCATAGTATCTTCTTTTTAGTTGTTTTAGTATGCTTAAAATATGTATGTTCAGGGTTAGCTTGGGGTCGCCCGTGATCCTAGGGCTCATGTTTATGCCAAGGGGTATAGGCCTTAGGGCGTTGCATCTGTCCCATCAATGCACACAAAGATTCATGAATAAAATTGGTTAATCTTATTATTTCTTCTTTTTACTAAGATAAAATGCCTTCGGAACTAATTTTTGGAAAGAACCGAATAGAGATCATTAATTTAGTGATCGATACAACTAAAAACATTAAATAGCCACATTAAGTGTAATTTATAAGGTAAAAGACACCTATTAAGATAAATTCAACAAACATAAAAAAAGAGAGAGGAGGAAATAGGCGACCAAAACCCTTCCAAGAATGCAACACATTTTCTTCAGTTTTTGCCCCAAAATTGAAGGATTTCTTCATAGATTTCGTCACCAAGTAATGGGATATCACTAGAGGGTTCCTTTCACCGACTAGGTCCCTAGAATTTAGTTAGATTCTTGATTTATGTATCTTGCTTAAACCTAAAGTTTGTAAAACCTTAGATATTAGTTTTGATTTAGTTATTAGAATATTCCTAATTAGAATATCTTGTTTTTGTGGAATCTTTGCTTACTTTTTTGCATGAAACTCATAACCCTAGTTGTGTAGATTCTTTTAGTTTATGAGTGATACATGCAAGGTCAATTAAAAAACTATACATGCATCGTTTTTTGAATGACATTATCAGTTTATCATTTCTATATTCTCAGATTTTCATGTTAGTATTTGAGCTATTCATTGTTTCAGTTATGTGTGTTAGATATACATATTCAGTTTGGAGTACGCTTAGAACCGAGTGGACTAGGTTTTAGTATACCCTCATAGTCCCAGAACTGCATACCTCCGTAGGCTAAGTCCTCTCTATGGGCATTAGTTTTAGTGATCACGCCTAAACGCCTCTATACCCCTGGCAAGGTATATCGGTTCCTTCAATGTGGTGTGTGCATTTGACATCATGGATAACTCATGTGGTGGTTCTGTCGGTTATTAATGGCTCCCATAGTCAGACTCAAATGTGTTTGACCAGTTTTTCAGTTATACTTCAATATTCAGTCTCATCATGTTCTGCATGGAATATTTCATGTGTAATCCTTATTGAATAATTTTTCCTAATTTCAAATCAAAAGTACTAATGTACTAAGAATGGAAGCTATAATAACATCATTAGAGTATCTCAAATAGTTAGTCAACATAAGACATAATCGTAATTTGATACTTCAACCATATGTCTTTTATACTCAAGTGAACTACGTCCCAAGCCACCTCCACGTATACTTGTGCAAGTCAAAGGTAGCATCCCATACTACTACCAAAGCAAAGCACCTCTTTGTAATTCTTGGTCATAGACCTCATTCATACTTAAGTAGAGCACTATGCCCCTAGGTCACCTCAAGGCACACTTGTGCAATGCATGTAGGGTATCCTATTCTACTTCACACATTTAGCATATCTTGAAGTCACCTAATCATGTTTTACATCCTCTTAAGTGTCGTAAGGACCTAATTTCATATTTAACAAGGAACTATAATCTCAATTCAATCTTAACATGGAAGGCAACTATAGCCACTACCCAAGCTAGCCATACTTCATAAGAGGACATTTCATAAGTAGCTTCAACTCATACTTGTGTCATGTATGAATGACATACCATTCTTCCATTCACGCTAAATATTCATTAGGCTAGCTTACTCAATGCTAACTATCTTTCATACTAGTCTATCAAGAATAGCATACTTTCATACTAGACATAAATATTATGGAAAATATAATATCATGAGATCCAACTATCATACGAAGGTTATAAAAATACCCACCTAGCCACCATGCATCCACTCATCAATATGTACTTTATCTGTAGGGTATTATAATTCACCTAAGCTACCATGAGTAGTCTAACACAACCTATACTATGAATTGCACCTTTAGTGCAAGCCAAGGTACAATTAGGATAGTATAAGTCATCTATCCTAAAACTACCATGAAATGCTTTTGGCCTAACCAAGTCAAGCTATCATAAGGCATTCTAATCATGCTACTTTAAGTTATTCTTAGGATAGTTTCATTCCTCAATTCCAAGATACAATGGGAAAAACCATCCCCAATCTTCCATGAGATGTACTATCTTAAGCTACAACGAGATTTACTATCTCAAGTTACCATGAGACTTACCATCTCAAGCTTGCAACCTTGGTCTTATAACTTTCTTTGATGCATTTTAGGTTATTACGTAAACCTAGAATCCTTCTATGTGAGAGAACTTGCTTCTCTTAATTTGTTCATATCTAAGTGTATAAGAGAAAGAGAATACTTGGTCAAGATCACATAAATTTAATATGTGATATCACAAAAATAGAGATTTGGGGGTAAAGTCAATATGAGGAGATATGTATTGATTATTATCCTTCTCTTAAACACTTATATATGAACAAGCTAGGAGAAGCATGTTTTCTCATATAGAAGGATTCTAGGTTGACCTAATAACCTAAAATGAATCAAAGAAAGTTATAATGTAATAGCTTGATGTTGAGACTTGTGTTTCCTTCATGTAGATCTTGGCTTATTAAAATAAGACCAAGGTTGGATGCTTGAGATCGTATGTCTCATGGTAGCTTGAGATAGTAAATCTCATAGTAGCTTGAGATAGTAAATCTCACAGAATCTTGGGGATGGTGATTCCCATGGTATCTTGGGATTGATAAATGAATTCTCCTCAAGACAGCTTGAATAAGCATGATTATATTGCCTTACAATAACTTTACTTGGTTAGGCCAAAACCATTTCATGGTAGATTTAGGATAGATGACTTATACTCTCCTAATGGTAGCTTGGATTGCATGCAAGGTGAAATTCATCTAATAATTGAGTTAGATTACTCATCGAATCTTAGGGTTAGGAATTATACGCCAATATGGATAGATTACGTATCTATGAGTGGGTGCATAGTTGCTAGGTGGGTATACATACAACCTTCCTATGATAGCTTTGATCGTATGATATGATGTTTTCCATGGTAATTAGGTCTAGTATGATAGTATGATATTGTGGATAGACTAGTATGAAATATAGTTAACATTGATTAATATAGCCTATATGAGTACTTAGTGTGAATGGTAGAATGGGATGTCATTCATACATGGCACAAGTATGACCTGAAGCTACTTATGAAATATCCTCTTATGAAGTACGCCTACCATGGGTAGTGGCTATTGTTTCCTTCCATTTTATGATTGACTTAAGATTATAGTTGCTTGTCGAATATTAAAGTAGGCACTTAGTGACACTTCTAAGGGGGTAACACGTGGATAGGGTGACTTCACTACATGATTAGTGTGTGAGGAAGAATAGGATGCCCCACATGCATTTGACAAGTGTGCCTTGAGGTTTCCTAGGGGTATAGTGCTCTACATAAATATGAAGGTGGGATATCACCAATAATAACGAAAGAGATGTACTCAGCTTAAGTAGTAGTATGGTATACTACCTTAGCCTTGCACAAGTATACTTAATGGTGGCTTGGGACGTAGTTCACTTGAGTATACAGGACAAATGGTTGAAGTATGAAATTATGATTATGTCTTATGTTGACTTTATATGATATGCTTCTAATGTTATTACCTCTTATGCTTATGTCTTATGTTGTCTAACCATTTGAGATGCTCCTATAATGTTATGTTAGCTTCCATACTTAGTACCTTTGTACTAACGCATATTGCCTACATTCTAACCAAATGTAGGGTTGGATCTTAATTTGAGTTTCTCTTTGAGGGTAGAGTTTCAAGAATTTAGAAGATTGAAGATCTTTGTGAGTCCTCGGGTCTATTAGGACAATATCCATTTACATTCATACCATTTACTTTTATGTTTTAAACTTTATGTGGGATGTGTCCCATGACTTTATTCATATCATTCATAGATGGTTTGAGACAATAATGTTAGAAAGACTTCCTCCTTTATGAAATACTTTTTTGAGTTATATTTTAAATTCATCCATATTTTCTAATGAATGTGATGAATTAATGCTAAGGGCTTGTATAAGATCTCTTCGAAATCGAATATGCCATGTTACGACTAGGGGGTGCTCTCGAGTCATTACAATATGATATGAGATGTATGATACTAAACAAAATGTACGCGTTACTATCCTTGACTTCTCTTTTGTTGCTAATCCCACTCACTCTAAAGTAGAAAAAATTATTTATTGTGCGTAAACTATAAAGTAAATGTGGATGCGCTGGGTAGGTAGATAGACATTTAATTTTCTCTATATATTTTCGAAATTAATTCACTTTTCTTGATCTCAACCTTTGAGTTATAATGTCATACCCACTAAACGTTTCTTTGATCATCTACTTCCTCCATTAGAAAACCCCTCTTTGGATCATTTTTCTCTCTCTAGTTCAGTAGAAAACATCATTAGTTTCTCTTATAGGCTCATTTTTTATTTTTTACATTTAACTAGATATCATTTTATAAAGATTCAAAATTAATGATCATGACTGGGATATAGGTGAGGTTGTAAGAAGTTAAAATATTAATTAACCTGACAATGTTGTAGCTCCGAAGTTATACTTGGACTTCTTTAAATGTGTTTGGAATTCTTTTGATGACTTTTTTGCTCCTGACATGACTAATTTTAATGGTTTATCTGAAATTTTCTCTTTAGTATTTGATAACTGCTCACTAGGAAAAACCAGATGATCAAGTCATAATCATGAAACAAAATGGTAATCAACTGTTGTAATTACATCCCATTCAACCATATCAATTTATCCAACAAACCTCTTTTCCTCCATCAACAACAACAGTAGTGTGTGTTCCACCAACAACTACAACAACAAAAGAATAAATTGATCTACAACAACTCGATGTAGGGGCTAACAATTATTCTATATTTAATTTTTTCCATGGAGACTCCTTTGATTCAAACTAGAACAAGGTATCCATTCACTTCGTTACATTTTATGTGTGTATATTGATGTATCTTAAGAATGATTAATTAATATAAGATTAAATTTTAGTATAATCTCAATCTAACCAAAGAAAACATGACTATATAATGAAAACACCATCCCAATTAGTAGAAAAGAAAAAAGTGTAAACATGGAGTTATATTATTTTAGCAAAAGGGTCTAGTGAACCCTTGTACTTGTGTCAGTTTGTATTGTGAACTCTTCTACTTATACATTTGTCATCTAGACCCCTGAACCCATCTACACTCAACATTTTAAAAACGTTTTCGGACTTGGCCTCCTATGTGGCAGATACAACCATGGGGTGTGCGATATGCACACCTGATGAGAGTGAAATGTGGTTAAAAGGGTATAATAGCCACATTAGGGTTTTAAAAAGTCTTCTTTCCCATTCACATTTAACACTATTATTGAAAAATTTGAGATATTTCTTGAATCTTTTTTGACCTTCTTTCTCCAAATTTATTGTCCATTTATTTCATCGTTTTAATCCCCTTTCTATGCATTTCCAGTTAATTATTTGCTTATTTTTGTGGTTAATCCTATTGTAGTTTTCTACCTCATCACGAAAGTTGTTTTTCTTAGAATCCTATCATCATGAAACATGTAATTGAGAGTATAAAAATATAATCCCCAAAAATTTCAAGAAAATCAGTATAATCAACTAAAAACTTAAAAATTAAACACAGAGTTAAATAGAAGATGAAATCTAGACTAAACAACATACAAATACAAAAATAAGTCACAAAATTCATATGCATAAACTAAAAATCAAATAAAATCAACAAAAATACTCAAGCAATTTTGTGGGAATGAAGAAAAAAAATGAGAAAGAAAAAATGTAGGTATAGATAGCCTCACATAGATAGATGTCTACGACGTTGTTAACACACTGTGCTTTTTTGTTTTTCATGAAAACAAATATGAATTCCTTGATTGGTTCTAGTGTTTTTTCTTCAATGAAAATAGTAGAAAATGTTGCTAAAAAATTGTACGGAAGATGAAAGAGAAATGAAATAAGATTGTGGGAAAAGTAGTGGGTTTGGTGGCAAAAGGTAAATAAAAATCATAAATGTATTAATTAAATATTATAAAAATGTCAAGATGACATGAAGTGGTATATATATACACGTATCATTTTATAATTATTTTTAAAATTACATGTCACACATTTTTGGTACACTCACAATTAAAGGGTAGAAAAGGTGTTTAATATGTTGAGTATAGCTGGGTTCAAGTATCCAGACGACAAATGAGTAAGTAGAAGGGTTCACAATACAAACTCATACAAGTACAAGCGTCCACCAAACAATTTTACCTAGTATTTTTACATATAATATTATTGTTTAATCTTTTCATTATAATCCTTATATTCCCATATTAAGTGTAATTCTTAAGGCAAAGCACACCTATTAAGAATAATTTTCAAGAGCATAGGGTAAATCACAATTTCAACTTTTGTCCTTTGTGATATTATAAATACTAGTTTCTGGACACGTGCTTTGCACGTGTGTTCCTAGATATGTTAGAATGACTAAAATGCAATGAAAACATATAGTGTGTAAACAACATGCAATGAATAATATAATACAAATTAATTTTTTTAAGCAATCTTCTATAATTTTTAAAATTTTGTTAATAGTTAGCAAACTTTTAATAAATTTACAAATGGATAATTTGAGCTCAAATTAGACTTAAGACTTCATAGAAAACTAAATTAAGATGTCTAATAGAGACGAAAAAAAATAGAAAAAAAAGAGAAGGAAAAAAAATACAATGTATACATTCTTCATACGATGTTGATCAATAATAATGTAAATTAAAAAATAAATACAAAATTAGTACATAATATTTCGAGTTACTATGACTCTTTCTCTCACGCACCTCAATTGTGTGGATTCACGGAACGTGCCACGTTAGACAAAAGGTGCACAAAATTACAAAAAGAATAAGTCCAAGGGGGTTATAGGACCTTAGTTAATTTAAGGTGATCTCTGAAATTTCAGTAATAGTTCAGGGGGTACCTGTACATTTTCCATAAATATACCTTTGCAAGTGTTGAATTGATCTCCAAGAAGATAGAAAACATCAATATGTGAAAACCCATACATGGAAAAAATTTCAAACACCTATCTCGAACTTTGAAAAATTCAACTATTTTTTACAATGAAAAAAGCTTTAAAAATTCACTTAATGTGGAATAGAATTAGTACTTTTGACACACCTTATATACTGAACAAATCACATTCCAAAAAAACCTAAGTGTTTTTATGTATTAACTTCTAAAGTACATTTTGATTTATTCATGAAAATATGTATAAATATGGGTCGATCTATTTTTAATCCAATCCATTGGTTATCTAGTTCATTTTTTAAAATATATGTTTTGGGGTAAGAAAGATGAAATGGGGGAGGGTATTACATTGTGGAGATTTAATCTACACCCGGTGAAAATTTATACAGCCAATCAATTAAGCTACTAAAATTATCTTATACGAATATTGGACATAGGATGAGAAATCAAAAGAAAAAGGAAAACATACTTCTTGGAATTAAAGGTATTATTATTATCGTATATATTCACAAACTACAATATTACTACTCCAAGCATTTGTATTTTTTGCTTTTCTGAGTAAAAGATTATTCAAATTTAAGAAGCAAAAAGATATTTGGTGTGTTTGGTATGAAGAAAAACATTTTTCTTGAAAATATTTTCTAATTTTATCATGTTTGGTTGAGTCAAAAGTTTTGGAAAATATTTTCCAAATAATCTCGTTTTCCTCATATTTAAAGAAAATGACTTCCCTTCTAAACTTAAGGAAATGATTTTCCAAAACTCTCTTCCAACCTCCGCCCAACCCACCAACCCGACCAGCCCCAACCCACACCCTACAAACACTCCACATACCCTACCAGCCACCAACCCACCCCACCCCATCCTACCATCCCCCAACTCATCGTCTACCAGCCCCTCACCCACCCATACACCCTACAAGGCCCCAGCCATCCATACACCCTACCAGCCCCCCAATCCCTAAAAAAAATTTAAGTTCATATTTTAATTTTTCACCCATACCATCTTAAACCCCAACCCCCCCCCCC
>NC_028640.1:47391724-47393304 GCF_001406875.1 Solanum pennellii | reverse complement strand
AAGAAAAAAAATTAATTTTTTTTTTAAAAAAAATTCAACTTCAAAAATTACTTTTTACTCTAATAAAAAGTGAAAGATATCAAAAACATATTTCACTCAAAAATCAAACACTAAAATATATTTCCGGAAAATATTTTCTACTCAACAACCAAACATTAAAAAGTAATAAAATATCTACTTATTTCAAGTTAAACATTTTCTACGAATATTTTCTACGAAAAACATTTTCCTTGAAACCAAACAAAACCTTAGAGTAAGTTTCTATTGCTATAAGTTACTATCTAAAAAAAGATGATAAACTTTTTTTTATGTTGGATTCATGCAACAAAAACAACTCTTAAAATGAGATAATCCTAAACCTAGATATAACATTATTCAGAGAATTTTTTTTTTCGCCAAGAAATTTCACCTAAGAAAGCAAACTTTAAAATACATCTCCTTGACCCATATATAATAAAAGGATAGGAGAGGTTGTACCTTTATTTCTAAAGAATATTTATATTGCTAATTTTACGATTCTGTAAATTGTGTTGATATGTACGTTAAATGCATTAATAAACTATGATATTTCAAAGAAAGATCATATTGGAAATAAAGGTTGTCCTTAAGAAATTTTTTTTTTTGGAATTTTTATTATTTTTGCATGATTGAGATGTTTCATTACAAAGGAAGGTTCATTGATAAATATAATCCAACACATAAAAAAATTAAGATTTAAAGAGAGTCTATTGCGTAATTCATTAATTATTTATTCTTCTTAGTGAATTCCCGTAGTGAAATAATTACATAAATCCTCAATCATGCCAAGAACAACAAATAATCTAAAAAAAAATGTTTTCTTAATGACAACCATTCCTTCCAATATGGTCTTTTAGAATTGCTTTCAAAAATTTGTTTGCCCATCACTGAAATAAAAATAAAAATAGTTCATGTTAAACAAAATAACTGAACTTTCTTATAAAAATATGAAGAATGTATAGTCTTAAGCTTAGGATTAGCGTTTAAACATTGATGTAGCATAATATTAATTATATCACTATACGCTTGGATTGTAGTGTCTAATATCAATCTAACTAATGAAACCGTGATCATTAGTGAAAACACCACCTCAAGTAAATAAAGCAAAAGGAATAAACAAAAAGAATTATATGATTATTATACGTAATATTATTTTTTTATCTTTTCATTATACTACCTATATTCCTAAGAAGTGTAATTTGTGAGTCAATGCACACCTATTAAGAAAATTTTTAAGAACATAATATAAATCATAATTTTCATTAGTATCCTTGTGACATTAGAAGTATAACTTTGTAAGTACTGAACTCATCTCGTAGAAAATATATCATATATTATTATAAGTGGGAACAAAAAAAGTTAAAAGTTGAATTACGATTTTACCCTTACTATATATTAAAATATTATAAAACATTTCACTATTTAATTTAAATATTAAATTATTTCATTTTAATTAAAATGTTGATAGACTTTTGCACTCCCTTAGGTTAATTCCTAACAAAAATATCAAACTTAATAATACCTATTTCCTATAACATATATATATATATATATATATATAT
>NC_028640.1:47374580-47390108 GCF_001406875.1 Solanum pennellii | reverse complement strand
TATATATATATATATATATATATATGGATATACACATACCTTCATTTTTACATATGGTAGGTAAGAAAGCAACTAACATTGTAGCCACAACATACATTCAAAGGAACTCTAACGATGTTTTACGCATACATAGGTTTAATATACACATAAAGGTCAAGCACATTAATGGGAAGACTGCTTTGGTCCTTGATGGGGATGCGGAGAAACTTCTTGATACTTTTGCTCACAAGTTGGTTAACATATTTTCGAAAGTGTGACTGATGTAGCATCCCATATTTGCAGTATATTTAGGATGGACTTGGTCTTCAAACATAAAATGAGCAATTTAAATGTGAAATAGGGGTGGTAAAACTATACAGTCAAAAAAGTGTATGTGTCGGATGAAGAATTAGAATGCATCATTGCATAAACAAACACTAGAAGGCAAAGTTCTACAATGTTATTGAGCTTCTAATACATATTATCTTGATAGGTACATCATTCATCTTCCGGACAATCTGTTTAACATACGTCATCATTAATTACTTTTACGTACGAGTTAAGAGAAAGTAGAAGATTCAACTGAACCAATAGACTGTAATGCGGGAGGATCAAACACAGAATACTCAAAAGAAATTCCTAATGAATAGGAGACTTCAATTTTAAACAGAAGAGTTTATACGAGAAAGTCTAAGAAGAGAAGAAACTTATTCATAAACGACAACAAAGATAGTGATGTAGACACCATATAAACGACAAAGTAGAGTCATTTCTATTATACGGACCATAAAATTATTAGTTTGATCAAGTAGTGTCTATTTTGTTATTTGCGAAACTTTACATGTCCAACAGTGGCTAATTTTATATCATATGTTTTTGATGTCTGTTATGCTAGCGGATTTGGTTTTATCTATTGCCAAAAAAACTTTCCATACTAAATATGTACATGTCTATGAAAGTTGTGTTGTTTATGTGCCATATGTCGATCCAAATTTTTGCTCTTACTGTTATATGCTACCTACCCCTACTCACCATGATGTGAATAACTCATTCAGGCAACGACATTTTAAAACTCTAGAACAACCTAATACACTGCGACATTACATAGGTGTAACTGAAAATATTAAATTTTAACAATTATTTAACAACTACACTAAAACTACAAAAAAAAAAGAGTTAACCAAATTTGCAAATAAGGGAGTCGCGTGAAGACAGGCAATTTCCTAGTAAGTAAAGAAAAAATATGAAAAAATATGAAAAAATCTATCTTGAACTTTGAATAATTCAAATATTTTATACAATGAAAAGAGATAAAAAATTGAGTTAACGTGAAATAAAATGAGTTCATGTTTCACGTTCTTGAATCAAATCACATTCATTTTCCAAAACAAAACAATTTAAGTTTTTTTGATTATTAAATTCTAAAATAGATTTTGATTTGTACATGTAAATCTGTATAAATATGGGTCAATCCATTTTTAACCCAATCCATTGATCAACTAGTTCCTTTTTTATTTTTACTTTTAGGGTAAGGGAAGATTAAATTGGGGGAGACGATAACATAATGTGTTGGAATTTAAGACATTTTATCATCATATATTCACAAATTACAATATTACTACACCAAGCATTTGTAAGTTTTTGCTCTTGTGGGTAGAAGATTATTTTAAAGAAGCAGAGATATATAGAGTAAACCACTTTTGTATTTTTTTATGATATATTCATAGGACAATAACTTTAAAAATGAGTTAATTTTGACATAATTCAAAGGCAATACTTTCTGCCAAGAAACACTAATATAAGAAAGAATACTTTAAAATAAATCTTCTTAAACCATATTTTATTAAGGATAGAAGAGATGATACCATTATTTCTAAAGTCATCATATGCAGTAGAGCAAGAAAACATGTCATTGTTGATGAAATTCCAACTAGAATTAATATTCCTCCAATATCATTCCAGGAACCTTCTCTTACCTGTATATTATAAAAACATATTTTACAATTATAATTTATTTCTTGTTATTCAAGCTTAACATAGATTACCAATAACATTTGCAATCCCATGTAACCATAACAGGATAACACATATCAGGCAAACCCAAAAACACTTCACATTTTCTGAGAATTTGTATAAATTTTCAAAATAAGACATAGTCTCTTTTTATTCACTTATTGTTCCACGTATTTGCTACCTTTTAAACCTAATTCAATCATCTCATAGTAACTAATACTACAATGAAAATAAATTTTAGCGTCAATAGATAAACACATTAATAAAGAGTGTTAAAGTCTTGAGCGACATTAGTTAAGTGCCATTAGATCCAATGTCACTAAATCCTTTAGGAACATATACAAAGAGTGCTAGTTACAGCTAAATATATATATTTAGAAGCACTAATTAATTAATTGCCGCTGAAGCTCATTTTTGATGTAGTGTAATCACTTCCCAAAAGTCATTTACCTGAGAATTGATAATAGGCCTGCCTCAAACTTTATCTGTATTGCCCAATAGTTTGTTAATATTACCCCTATTACCTAATGCATCTTAATAGTTGTTCTTAACTGTTCTATGTTTTCCCTGGAAATATTTTGTACATTATGTAATAATTTGAGATTATATTTTGATAAGATTTCGTAAAGATTGCTATTGTTTAAAAGTGTATCTTCAGTAGATTGTGATGGTGAAGTAGGAGTTACTACAAAACATAAGGTAAAATTTTTTTAGGGGTTATAGTAGGTAATGGAAGATCTAGAAATCTTTTTATCATTGGTAATCAATTTTGCTCTATTTAAAAGTTATTGTATAGAAAAGGTGCTTAGTTAATATATTTGAATAAGTTATCAGATATTGTACACAAATAAGAGTGTGTTATCACAAAAGGTTGTAGGTGCTTAAGCACCCATACTTCATAACATAAGTCCGCCAATCATACTAGGAGTTTAGGTTTTTGTCTCCCACCTTACTATTTACAATAGTTGTGGCGGAGTTATTTTTATCTTTATTTTTTTAAATTTAATTATATTGTTGACATCGTTTGTCATAAAATTGGGAATGTATTAGTCTATACATTGTTTTAAGCTCTTTTCAGGGAATGTTGTGGATTGAGACCCCTTCGAGATAGCTCGATTTTGATAAGGAATTTTCCATTATTTGTAGATTTTAGAGTCAAGAAACTTACTTGTATTAGCATCTAATAAATTGATGCTAATACTTTTATCATTTGAGCTAGAATCTAAGGGTTGGATGTTTTTCATGATTTCTTTTCTTTTTAAATAATACTATCTGCCACAATTGGTAGGTGATTCATCTTGTGTTGGAGTGTTGTTATACTGTGGCTCATTTTTTAATTGGATTTTCCTTTTTGCGAGTGGTATCAGTTTTTCCAAAGACGCCACATTTGGTACAAAGTATATATACTATTTCCTTCATAGACAAGGCTTTGTAAGCGGTGACCTATAAAGATATGATTATTGACTGGTAATCCAATTAGTACCTATAAACAAATGTGTGTATATGATCTGCAAAATGCATAGGATGTACATCCATCTTTACTAACTTCCCTATTTTATTCCATACTTGAGCTAAGATTCATGGTCGTAGAATTATGTTGTAGTTTAGGTAGTATGATCCGGAAGCGAAATAGGGGGTGAATTTTTTTTTGATTTTCTTCTTCGAATAGTTGACTTAGAAGATTCGCTAGTTAACTTTTGGAATTCAGGAATAAATAAACAGAATTGAAAGTGTGAAAGATAAACTTGACATAGTATGTTTTTATACTAGTTGAGATCAAATGTAGATCTTATATCCAATTTGTTTGGGTTGCAAGGGTGTTGTCTTCTAGTTTTATGAAATTTGTATTAAATACAAGTTTTGAATATAGTTCCTATATTTACATCCAACGTTTTTTCTTTCTATTTTCTTTGATACGAAGCCTTACCAACAATATTTTTAGACTCGTGTGCATCTTCTCTTTAGCAGACGCTGGCTTTTATATAGTGTTTTGATGTTGAAACTTGAATCTTCTAGATGAAGATATGGAAACCCAAGAGCTTTTATCTTTGAAAAAGGAGTAGTAGAGATCCTTATTTTACAAGAATTAATAAAGTTAAGGCTAATATTTAGATTACGTCTTCATTGCTGCGAGATCTTTATTTTATCCTTGTCGATTAACTTCTTTCCTGATGAAATAATCATTGATTCGGTTCACCTGATTGTATCCATTATACCTTCCTTGAATAAAATAAGATTCTTTTTAATTGTCATATTTTTGTATTATTCAACCATTCACATTTTTAATATCATCATGGAGTGCATTACAGACCCTGTACAAAATATTATTGCTTCTAATCTCACATGCAAGTGTACGTGGTTGCGCAAGTAATATGGTGACCCTAAAGAGCCGGATTATAAAAAAAAAAGTTTTCAATGAATTATTCTTACTAAATTATATTTCTAATTTTTTATTTCAGGGAGGATTTCCCACAATAATTTGTGTTTATTTTTTATCTTGTCATATGCATTTTTTCTTCGTATCATTTTGTATCTAGGTGGAAACACAATTTCATCTAAAACCTTGTCTCGAACCGAACAATCCTCCTTCTCCTGAAAAGGAACCATTTGAACCTCATAGGATTTTGCTAATGCATCAGGCTTGTATTGACAAGAAGAGTAAGGATATATATTTGTAATACTCTTGCTCTTTAAAACAACAATTGTGTGTGCGCAAGGTATCTCGTCTAATTGAAATATTCCACAAGTGCATACTTTCCGCTCAAGGCAAAATAATATATCCTCTTCCAGATTCATATATTTGGAAAACAAATTTAGAAGATGGAACAATCTGCAAACATTTAAAAAGTTATTGATATGTTATATGAAATGCCACTATTTTCTATTTTTTCAAATTAATGTTGATCAAAAAGCCAAATGATCCATATCAAATGCATAAATAGATATAGTAAGCTATCTTTATACATACCCTCATCTTTTAACATTTAGGTGCATTTACAATCAATACCTCCTCAAATATTCTCCATAATTTATCCTTTGTATGTGAAGATATTTCTCTATTTTTACAATTTCAAGAACCATATTAAATTCTAGACTCTCTCGAAAATATTATGATAGAGAATTGGCGTGCCTCAACAAGGCAGTCATTAACTCGAAGTCGTCATTCTACCTCTGTTTACTATTGAATGAACTCTCAACCACTTCTCGTACCTAGCATCCTCTAGTTACTCCTTAACTCTATGATCAACCTTTTCCACCTTAGCCATTAATTTATCAAAATACTTCTTCTCAATAAATCTTAGTCATAGATCATAATATATCACATAGGGTGATTCTGCTCCTGTTGAAGTTTGTAGGGACATTCTTCCAAAGATGCCACATGCATGCATAATGAGGTACATTTGAAGCACATTGCTTACACTCTTAATAATACTTTAATTTTTATGTAATACAACACATATTTTTTAACGCTTGCCAAATGTATTTTTGAATTGTTCAAAGAACCATGTCCATGAACAATCATTTTATATGTCGACAACTCCATCTGTCAATGAAAATATGAAACCTATCACAAATCAACACACATGATATTTTTGTTTGATATAACATTAACACTATGTATAAGTTATTGTACAAAAAAAAACATGTTCACCATCACAAAAACACATATATTCCCCATGCAGCGTGATTGCTCATATAAATGTCATTTTGTAAGCTTGACAAAAATGTGCAGCGTCGACAATAACTACCGATCTGCTGAACTTATTGAACCCCCTTATCAATGATCTCAAGGTTATGAAAAGATACATGAATTCATCTTTCTACGACTTGTGCATCGTTATATATTATTTAAGATACGCAATACTTAACATTTATATGTATCTTGGCATCTACCTATATCCATATGCTGATCTTCCCCTTACCATTTCTTATGTACGTTCATTAGCACGTCATGTTTTCTAGTAAGACATCTCGATCCCCATAGAATTATCTAACATCCTGAATTACATGTTTCGGAATATGAATTCACTTATGGCAGACTAATTTAGGAACAGTCACACTACTGACAAACCCAATTATTTATTGGAGGTTTGTTATTACCTAATCCTCAATGGATACATATGTTCACTATTGAAGTATCTCACTTTGTCTGAGTTTTTCCTTCACAAAGCCTTTAAACTCTAGCCAGAATAATTCGAAAAGCACACTGACACATAATTGTACAATTGGTTTTATCTTATTAATGCATAAACCAAATACATATATGATGCTACAATGAGTCACAATATGTCAAGAATGATATATATTAATGTATCACCCATATCAATGATCACTATAACTATTTGATACACCTTAAATAATACATTTTTGCTTATCATATTCACATCACTAGTCTGATATGTTTTATAAAAATGAGTAATACCCTCACATTAGAGATATCAAATGTATAATCTATCACTTTCTGCCCATTTGTTGTATGTATCACTTACAATCAACTACATTTATTTACTACATTTTAATGTTTAACATATATAAACACATTCACTAATAATGATTCATGTCATACCGCTAAAAAATCTAGAGATACCAAATACAAAATTAAGTATACGCTATTTAAAATTGAGAACTAATCTATATCATGAATGTCATATCAATATTAATTAATCATCATAAACAAAAACAATTATTACCATGTTACGTATGTTAATGATAATAATGTAACATAAAAGACTAGAAATAAAAAATCAAATACTCTCAAAAGAATTTCTATAATCTCTCTTTACTTTAAATTTTAAATTGCGCTTTATTTTATATTTCTTCATTAGAAAATTTCCTGCGCTTCACGCGACTCCCTTATTTGCAAATTTGGTTGACTCTTTTTTTTTTTGTAGTTTTAGTGTAGTTGTTAAATAAGTGTTAAAATTTAATATTTTCAGTTAAACCTATGTAATGTCGCGGCGTATTAGATTGTTCTGGAGTTTTAAAATGTCGTTGCTTCAATGAGTTATTCATATCCTGGTGAACATGTAAAGTTTGACAAACAACATATCATATACAATTAGCAACTGTTGGACATGTGAAGTTTGGCAAATAACAAAACAGATACTACTTTATCAAACTAATAATATTAAGGTCCATAGAATAGAAAAAGACTCTACTTTGTCATTTATATGGTGTCTACATCACTCTCTTCGTTGTCGTCTATGAATAAGTTTCTTCTCTTCTTAGACATTATCGAATAAACTCTTCTGTTTGAAATTGAAGTCTCCTATTCATCAGGAATTTCTTTTGAGTATTGTGTTTTTGATCCTCCCGCATTACAGTCTATTGGTTCAGTTGAATCTTCTACTTTCTCTTAACCTGTACGTAAAAGTAATTAATGATGATGTATGTTAAACAGATTGTCCGCAAGATCAATGATGTACCTATCAAGATAACATGTATTAGAATCTCAATAACATTGTAGCACTTTGCCTTCTAGTCTTTGTTTATGCGATGTTGCATTCTAATTCTTCATCCGGAACATAAACTTTTTTGACTGTATAGTTTTACCACCCCTATTTAACATTTAAATTGCTCATTTTATGTTTTAAGACCAAGTCCATCCTGGATATACTGCAAATATGGGACGGTATATCAGTCTCACTTTAAAAAATATATTAACCAACTTATGAGCAAAAGTATCAACAAGTTTCTCCGCAACCCCATCAAGGACAAAAGCAGTCTTCCCCCCAATGTCCTAGACCTTTATGTGTATCTTAAACCTATGTATGCATAAAACATCGTTAGAGTTCCTTTGAATATATATATATATATATATATATATATATATAACAGTAGCATGCTGATTCAAGCCTTGTGCTTATGATGTGAAGGGTTTATTATAGTTCTTACCTCTATGTCCCTACTCTAGTTAGAATCTACTAACTCTGCAATAGTCAACCAATTTTAAAACATAGCTTCTGCAATGGGAACGTTACCTGCATTTTCACTCTCAATAGTATGTATATCAATTGACTTCTTTGAGAACTTATGGAGCAACGGGGTGATGTCGTCCATTTTAAGACTAACATAAATTTTGCTTGTTGCGGTGGTGGCAAAAGTCTGTTCACCTATTATGGAAAAAACAAAATTCAATGTCAATGTCCTAGATATGTGACTAGTAAAAGTTTCCAGTAAGTTGAGAAGAAATAGTTACCTCTGAATTCATGTAGTGTAGTAGTAGTAATGATCAATATGTATGGTCCCAAGTGGATGGGATATACGTAAGAGTAAAATAATTTAACCTGATACACCCACAAAATTATTCTTGCTTTGATAGTCATGTCCTAACTAAATGATAATTATATGTAGCTTCTTTGTTATGAATGAATTTGAATGTAATGTAATTGAAATAAGAATATTACGGATCAATAAGACTGTGTATGTCGCGTTTCTTCCACTTTGAACTCATACTCTCCATATAACCGATTCCAAGTAAGCATCAAACTACATCTACAAGTTAAGGAGGGATATTATTTACTGTATACGTTGGAGACAGTGTGTAACATAAATGGCAGGAATGGATGTACCTGATAGGACGATGTTGTTGTTCACCCTAGAGCGAATCATTACTGCTTGGATACCATTTACAGGGATTTGAACAATATCATCCTGTAGTTTTTGGATGGAAGTTATCTGCAAGAATGTTATTTAAAAGTTTGAATACACTGATATGTATTCACCAGTTATTTCTGAAACTTTGAAGTTTCTCACAATGATTGCGTAACCTTTGCTCAACTTTTCTCGAAACTTGTTAATTTGATTCTTCCAGATTACCGTGTTCATCAAAGTCCCCTGTTAGATGTAAATGTGCAAGAAAGTTTTGAATAACAAAAATCATAATGTTTATAAACGGAAAAGGGAGTAGATACTTGTTGTTTCCAATTCTTAAAAGGCGTTGCTCCGCATATAAGCTGTGTCGCTGTTGAGACTGTGTGATTGTTGGGGCTGAGGCAACACTAGAGTGTTTGTGTTGTTTGGGTTGAAATGTAGTTTAATGTAGGGGTTCTTAAAGGAAAGGGTATTTTTGGGAATATTTTAAATTAAAAGGGTTTTCTGGATGGTGGTGGCGCCACTTAGGCGGCACTAAGGTTTTCCTATTTATATATAGTAGTTCTTTGGAACGTGCATTGCACGTTTGTCCCATACAATTATAAAAAATTTAATTATTATATAGAAAATGTTGAAATTAAAAAAAATTCTATTATCCATTTATATTTTATTCATTAAATAAAATTCATATTAACCGAATAGTACATTGACCATCAAGCGAAAAATATGGAAAACTAATTAAGATACTACTGATTTTAATAATTTGAATATATCTATATGAATTATCCTTAATAATATCTCATTAGCCTCCATAAAAAATGTTCTAAGGAGCAAAAATCGACTGTAGGCAAAATAAATAAATAAAAAATGTGATTTTTATTAATGAAACATTGTGTCTACCATTCCGTTGTTCTCTTGATTCTATCTCCTAAGTTTCTCCGTGATTCTAGAGCCTTCAATAAATTATTTCTCAAATTGTTTGATGATGTAGATCTCCCTGAGATATTGTGTATCTCCGAGACGTCGAAAAGCGCTTCGTTGTTTGAAGTCGATCTCCGTGAAGAACTCTGTTGACCACTCCTTCAAAGAGCTGTGAGGTTGATGTTGTAGCTTTCTCCAATTTGCTTAATTATTTTTGAAGAGTTTTCTTGATTCCCCTAGAATGTTAGCGCTTCACAATCACTTGGTGAGCCTCCTGTCTTTCCAGAGGAGATCCTTTTATTGATTTTCTATCTTCGTAGTTCAGATTGCAATTAATTTACTTGTTTTGACACAAGTGCCATTTTGGCCAAATTAATTTATGAAGTATTTGTTTTAAATATGCTTAATTCTTGTTAAAGTTGAGTTTAGTCTTCTGCTGAGTTAAGTAAGGAAGACCAAGAGTTTGTTTGGGGCCGGGAATGGTCTCCGAATGCCGGCTACGTCTAGGGTGTAGGTATATATAAAGTCGTTCAACATGACACTATAAATTCCTCCGGACTCTCCAAGTTTATCACTTTATCAATATATACTATTGCTATCAAAAATTTAGGGGTCCTTTGTTTGAAGCCATACACAAACCCCACTGCAAATTCCTACTAAATATCCCAATTTCTTCATTATCTCACGGGTTTCCACTTTTCTTCCCTTAAATGTATGTTCTACCGACGGATATAGAAGACAAGTTACAAATAAACTTAATTTTTGATAAAGAAAATCAATAATGGGTACTGATCTCTGCCATATATATATAACCTTCAAGAACAAGTCGCCTTTTGTATTACTACTTTTACTGTCGTTTATAATTATCCTTCAACAAAACCTTGCCTTTTGAATTGCTGACCTAATTATTTACTATTTTCTGGAAACCTAATTAAGTTAGTTAAGAACATAAATAACAACCCTAACCTAATTAGACTAACCTAAGCTCTCGTAATTCACAAATCCAAATCCTCTTCCTTCTCTCTTCTTTCTCTCTCCAGTTGAAGAACTCCATTGAATACCAAGATAGGGGTGGGTTCAAGGGCTGAAAAGGGTAGAATTTCTTCATCAATTTGTAAGGTATGATATTCCTTTCACCTTTGAGTTCTCTTTACACAAAGGGTTCCATCAAAATGACTTTAGAAGTTGGGTTTTCAAGTGGGTCTTTTCCAATCTCAAAATTTATCTCGTGAATTGATATGTTTATGATTTATTTAGGATATGATGAATAGATTCAGATGTATTTTAACTCAATTATGATAATTATTGATGGATTGGTCTAGTTTGTAGAAGATGACCTATTCCCCTTAACGTTAGGTTATGATCTTGATATGAATTCTGTAATGTTGGTTCAATTGAATTTGTTATCGGTTGAATTACTACTAGATGATGATATTATATCAATTATGAATATATTAGGGTGAATTATTGTCCTATCATTCTATTTCGTGAGTAATTGATCTATATTATTACTTTGACCTAAGTCTCTTATCTTAAACTTTGAACTAGCGATCGATTGTGATGTAGTGATTCAATTAACCTTGTTATCATGTTGCTTATTGTTGTGTGATGATATTATAACCTTATTGGGTTGAGTTAATTTTTCATGGCAAGACCTTGATTATGGATTATGAAGAAGGCTTGGTAAGTCTTGTGATCCCTACTCTTTACTTTAATTATGGTTAATTGTGGTTAAGTGATGATGTGGTACTGAAGTATGTCTGATGTTATGATTGATAGGGTAGGTATGATGTTAAATTGTAATATCTTGACTATGGTTTGTGAGGTGTTGTCTAAGATTTAAATAATATAAGGATGGTGATAACTTACCAATGTGTCTTATCATGATGTGAATATGTTAAAGTGCTTAGCTCACTTATATGGATTGTAATGAAAGGACAATACTCATGCAATTCTTATTGAGCTATGATGATGGTGTTTATATAATGGATAGAACCTATGACCTAGATTAAGCTATGATTATTAATAAAGGCACTAAAGAAATTTCATAACGGGACTCTAACTTAGCACTGAGTGAACTAGAGTGAGGAGTGTCCTTTCCCACATGGGGAAGGTAGGATCACTAATGTACTCTTGAGATTTGAGACTCCAATGCATGCATAATAAGGAGGGTCCCAACTGTATCTCCTAATTCTTGATCTATGTTGCCCCTATAGGAATACTAGCTAGTGGATCCACGAAGTTTCCATATTCATGTTTTAGTACTACCTTGGTAAGTAGTATGCCTTGTTTTTTGTAGTATTCCATGACACCGGATTCCACATTATCTCATGTGGTCTATATTGTTTCAGGAAAGTTGTTCCCAAAAGGTAAAATGAACTAAAGGATTGAACTCTAACTAATATGACCTAAGGGGTTTATCTTCGTCTAGACATGGGTATGAGACTCTACCTATATATTGCACTAGTTAGTCTTAAGGGAAGTCTTAAGAGGATGTTCTTATGTATGTATGTGCTTACAAATGTAAATTATATGTAAATGATGATATTACATGTAAATGACACTATGTGATGTTGATTTACTATAATGACCATGTACTTGGTCTCTATTGCTAAAGTATGATATTATGTACTCTTAATTTTATATTATGTGAAGTTGGACATTGGTGATGGTTCTTGCTAGTCTTACTTGATAAGGTAAGGTTATAGGGCTTTGCTTAGTCATTCCACAAGTGTATTAAAAAGGGTGATGAGTAATGGTCTTGCTTTAATTATGTTGAAATATACTCTTATTCATGCTTGTGATATTATAAATTTATTATAGAGTTACTTTGACTATGTGTTCAGTTATGTGATGTGCATGCCGCCTTGAGTAGACTCTGTTTTTTTGGTCTTTTGATGTACATGCCTATGATTTAATGAATATGTTTTATTTATTGGTATGGTCTTCTTGAATGTGCATAAGTCTTTTCAAAGTAAATTTCATACCTTCATGAATTGTCCCGTTTCTTATCATGATTTCATTATATGTTTGCATATGGTATCATACTTAGTACAAGTGTTGTACTTACCCCATTTTCTCCCTTTTCCCCAACATTTTAAGTTCTGGTCATTGAAGGGCTTTTGAGACGACTTTGAAGGAAGACTTGGAACTCTCATTCATCCAAGTTAGGTAGGTCCTCACATTACGAGGGCAATGCCAATATCAACATTATGAAGTTGTTTTAGTTTTTCAAACTCTTATGTTCTTTCCTTTTCTTTGAGTACTAAACATTGTATGACCTATACGTGGTCATGTTATATTGATGTATGGGCTACTCCCAAATTATTACACTATTGGTAGATGGTTATGAGATGAGACATGTTTTTTAGACTATCGTATATATATATATATATATATATATNTCTTCCTATATGAAGGGTGTATGCTCGATAAAACTATTATGTGTATGTAGAGGTCTACGTAAACCTCCATGTAGTAGTAATGAAAAATTTTAAAAATTTCCGCATTTTAACCTATAAATGTAATGGTGTAGGCTAAGAGGGTAGTCTTTGTCCTCAAAGAGGGCGACGATGCCAGTTACGTCACGGGGTGCTCCCAGGATGTGACATTTGTATAAACTTTATGAATAATACTTCTGCAATATTTAAACATTTACCTAAGTTAATCAGACTTAGAGCAAAAGAAGAGAATATTCCACATTTTCCTTTTAAGAACAAGTAGGAGGTTTTCTTAAGTTCCATCCCCAAAATTGAAGCATTTCTCTATAGATTTCGTCACTGGCATGTGGGATTGAACTAGTACGTTCCTTTCATCCACTAGGTCCTTAGAATTCAGTCAGATTCTTGATCCTTGATATCTTGATTAGATCTAGAGTTTCTAAAACCTTGAAGAATTATTATGATATAGCTGTTATAATGTTCCTAATAAGATTATCATGTTTTTTCATGAAATTGTTGATTATTTATTTGCATGAAATTTAGAACCATACTATTGTTGATTCTCTTAGTTTATCAATAACAATTGCTAGGTCAGTTAAACATTAAGCATGCCTCAGATTTTGAATGTTCATTGTGAGTACTTAAATGTTGCATTCTCATTTCCAATAATTTAGTTATATTGCGTCATACACATTCCAATTTGGAGTAGGCTTAGCATTGAGTTAGATTAGGGTTCAGCGTACCCTCATAGTCTCAACACTACGTGCCCCTGTACGAATATAAATCCCCTCATTGGGCATCAAATGTAACGATCATACGAGTAATGCCTTTATACTCTGAAATCGGACTCCACGTTTAGCTCATGTTATTTGATATCGGTTAATAGTAGCTCCCACAATAAGACTCTAGTGCATTTGACTAGGTTTTCAATATTTTAGTATTCAACCTGTCACGACCCAAAACGAGCCGCGAGTGGCACCCACATTTATTCTCCTATGTGAGCGAACCAACCAATCTAATCCCAATTTCTTACCAATATTTCAACCATAATAAACAGAATATAATGCGGAAAACTTAAAACTCATTAATATAACCAATAAATAACTTCTAAAATTTAATACTTATTATTCCCAAAATCTGGAAGTCATCACCACAAGAACATCTATCCTCAAATTACTAAATCTAAGAGTATCTAAGAAGCTCAAATAAATGAACGGCTAGTCCATGCCAGAACTTCAGGGCATCAAGACGTAAACGAGAGAGAATCCAGTCCGAGCTAGGAACAATAGCTCACCCTGAAATCTGACGTGATGAAGATTGGCTAGAGTTGAGGACGAGTTGAAGACGAAGGCACGTTTGCTGCACTCCACAAATAACAAAGAAAAACAAATACAAGTAGGGGTCAGTACAAAACACAAGTTCTGAGTAGGTATCATCGGCCAACTCAAAATAGAATGTAATATATATCGAATAATAACATAAAACAAACCAAATACTTAACAGGTGATGGCAACAAGTATAAGAATAATTTACAACAACACCAAAAACATCTATGAGGACTCACGCCTCCACACCATACTCTTTTGGGAAATAGGTTTCTTTAAAATCTGAGTATGTTAGCATAATTCAAGATTCATTCTCTTTGTTCTTCTTGTGTCGGAACGTGACACTCCGATCCTCTACTACTATGTGTCGGAACGTGACACTCCGATCCACTACTATCCTGGTGTCGGAACGTGACACTCCGATCCACTAGTCTCATTCTTTTAATTCATCAATCCTTCTTTTATACCAAGGCATCATCATTAACAGAGTGGATTTAAGATTTAAGATTCACAGCCTCATCTTTCAAACCCATTACAATTACATAATCACATCATGCAAGCACACAATCAAGCATATAGAAGACTTTACAATACTACCCAATACATATCAATAGCTATTTAGAGTTTACTATGAGATAGAATAAACCATAACCTACCTCCACCGAAGAATTCGTGATCACGCAAGCTACTCCTCAAAATCTTCACTTTCCTCTTCGTTCTCTCTTCTCTCGCTCGTTCGTTCTCCCTTTCTCCCTCTGTTCTTTCTATTTTTCTTATTCAAACCCTTTTTCTTTTACCCTAATTGTCATATAATTAAGGATAAAAGATGGTAAAAATAACCCACTTTTTTATTTCGAGGTTATCTCCTTTAACCCCAAGTAATTGAATTATTAACATTAATTCACTAACTTTATAATTATAAGCATGAATAGTCCAAAACGCCCCTTAAAAACTTTTAACAGAAATCCGACCCAGTCAGGGTTACGCAGCCTGTGACGGTCCGTCACGACTATGACGGTCCGTACTGCATGTCCCTCACAAAGTTCAGAGAGTTAATTCCGTGGAAAGATTTGTGACGGTCCGTCGTGCCAACGACGGTCCGTCCTGCCATTCCGTCGTGAAGTTCAGAGAGTCTATCTCAGTACTCAAATTTTCAGGATCTAAGTGTTTTGGAACGAGACACCCGCGATGGTCCGTCGTGCCCATGACGGTCTGTCGTGGGATCCGTCGACCCAGACAGTTATTACCAGAAATAA
>NC_028640.1:47372717-47374311 GCF_001406875.1 Solanum pennellii | reverse complement strand
AGAACTGAATCCCAACGAATAATGTAGTTTCCATCCCCATGGTATCTTTTCATCATAGACACATGAATTACCGGGTGCACTCCTGAGAGTCCTGGAGGCAAGGCTAATTCATAAGCCACCTCCCCTACTCGCTTAAATACTTCAAATGGTCCAATATACCTTGGGCTTAGCTTACCTTTCTTACCAAACCGCATCACACCCTTCATGGGTGAAACCTTCAGCAAAACTCATTCACCCTCCATGAACTCCAAGTCTCTCACCTTTCGATCTGCATATTCCTTCTGCCTACTCTGAGCTGCTAAAAGCTTTTCTTGAATAGATTTCCCTTTCTCTAATGAACCCCTCAAAAGATCAGTCCCCCAAGGTCTAACCTCAAATGCATCAAACCAACCAATGGGAGACCTACATCTCCTTCCATACAATGCTTCGAATGGGGCCATATCAATACTTGAGTGATAGCTATTATTGTATGAGAACTCTGCTAAGGGTAAGAAGTTATCCCAATGACCACCAAATTCTATCACACATGCACGAAGCATATCTTCCAACACCTGAATCGTTCGCTCAGACTGACCATCGGTCTGAGGGTGAAATGCTGTACTAAGGTCCACCCTAGTACCTAATTCAGCATGCAATGTTCTCCAAAACTTAGAAGTAAACTGCGTACCTCTATCTGATATGATGGAAAGTGGAACTCCATGCAATCGAACAATTTCTGAGATATAGAGTTTGGCTAACTTCTCTGCATTGTAAGTCACCTTGCCCGGAATGAAGTGAGCAGACTTAGTTAATCTGTCCACAATTACCCAAATAGAATCAAACTTACCCAATGTCTTTGGAAGACCAACCACGAAGTCCATTGCAATTCTCTCCCACTTCCATTCGGGAATGGGCATTCTCTGAAGTGTTCCTCCGGGCCTCTGGTGTTCATACTTTACCTGCTGACAATTCGGGCATTGTGCGACGAAATCAACAATGTCACGCTTCATCCTACTCCACCAAAAATGTTGCTTTAGGTCATGATACATCTTGGTTGCACCAGGATGTATAGAATATCCTGAACTATGAGCCTCTGTAAGAATAGTTTGGATCAAATCAGCAACACGAGGCACACATATCCTTCCATTAATCCTCAAAACACCTTCCTCATCGATTTTTGCTTCTTTAGCCTCTCCTCGCAACACCTTATCTCGGATCCGAATCAGCTTCTCATCAGTAAATTGCTTTCCCTTAATCTTTTCAAGAAAGGAAGATCTTTCCTCCACACAGGCAAAAAATTCTCCCTTCTCTAGTACTTCCAGCCTCATGAAGTCATTAGCCAGAGTCTGAACCTCTCTAGCCAATGGGGGTCTAGAAACCTGCAAGTGAGCTAGACGTCCCATGCTCCCTGCCTTTCTACCTAAGGCATCTGCCACAACATTAGCTTTTCTCGGGTGATACAAGATAGTGATATCATAGTCCTTCAGTAGTTCTATCCATCTCCTCTGTCTTAAANTTTCTTCAGTAGTTCTATCCATCTCCTCTGTCTTAAATTCAAATCTTTCTGAGTAAAGACATACTGTAAACTATGATGATCCGTATAGACTTCACACTT
>NC_028640.1:47369768-47372422 GCF_001406875.1 Solanum pennellii | reverse complement strand
GGCATAGCAGGAAGGTCTGCAGGAAACACATCCAGAAACTCACGGACTATCAAAACCGACTCGATTGAATGTACTTGGGTAGTATCATCCCTGAGGTGTGCCAAGAAAGCTAAACACCCTTTACTAACCATTCTCTTAGCACGAAGAAAGGAGATGATACGAACTGGAGTGGAAGCCTAGTCACCCTCCGACACTAACGGATCTGTCCCAGGCTTGGCAAACGTTACAGTTTTAGCATTACAATCTAAGATTGCAAAATTCGGAGAAAGCCAAGTCATACCCAGAATTACATCGAAATCAACCATTTCAAAGATAACCAAGTCTACATGAGTATTGCTCCCCACAAAAGTCACCAGACAAGACCTATATACCTTTTCAACTATCACAGACTCACCCACCGGAGTAGAAACCCGAATAGGCATGTCAAGCAATTCACAATGTAAATTAAGACCAGTAGCAAATAAGGAAGATACATATGAAAATGTGGAGCAAGGATCAAATAATACAGAAGCCATGCAATCACAAACCAAAAGATTACCTGTGATAACAGCATCAGATGTCTCCGCTTCCGACCGCCCAGGGAAAGCGTAACAATGGGCCCTATCACCTGTCTGCCCGTTGCCCCTACCATGTTGCGCTGCAGTAGTTCCCCTTTGCCCGTCACCCCGTCCGTTTCGGTGACCACCATTACCTCGGCCACCACGTCCTCCAGAATGACGGCCTCTTCCATGACCACCTCTACCTCTGACTATTGGGGGTCTGTAACTCCGTTTTGGACAATACCTCCTAATATGTCCAGTCTCCCCACATCCATAGCACTCACTGGATTCAAGAATAGGTCTCTGTGAGAATGACGAAGTCTGGGGGTAACCTCCAAACTCAGAGGAATGTTGGCTGGTCTGTGATGGACCCCCAGCTACAGCCTGCAGTGAAGACTGAATAGGTCGGGCTGGGTAACCTCCTGAACCCTGTCCTCTGGAGTAAGAACCATTAAACTCAACTCCCTTACGAAACTTCTTAGATGTCGATGCCATGGTGAAGTCGTCTGGCTTCACCCCTTCTACTTCTATCACAAAATCTACCACCTCCTGAAAGGATTTTGCTGTAGCAGCTACCTGTAAGGCTGAAATCTTCAAATCTGCCTCAACCCTTTCACGAAACGGCGAATCCGCTCTTGTGGACTGAAGCAAAGTTGGGTGGCATACCTGGATAGGTCGCGAAACTTAGCCTCATAAGCAGTAACCGATATCCTGCCTTGCTCTAGGCTTAGGAAGTCATCTCTCCTCCTATCCCTCAAAGTCCGGGGTATATACTTCTCCATAAACAAGCTAGAGAATGATGCCCAAGTCATAGGTGGTGCCTGTGCTGGTTGACACTCAACGTATGACCGCCACCACATTTTGGCGTTCCCTTGAAACTGATAGGTCACAAACTCAACACCAAATCGTTCTACTATGCCCATCTTATGTAGCAACTCATGACAATCAACCAGAAAATCATAGGCATCCTCAGATTCAGCACCCTTGAAGACTGGAGGTTTCAACTTCAGAAATTTAGTGAAAAGCTCATGTTGATCACTCGTCATTATAGGTCCTGTAGTCAATCGAGGGAACGTGCCTATTTCCAATGAGGCATCCATGCGTGGAGCCACAGCAGCGGCATGTTGTACTTTCGGAACCTGAGGTGCTGGTCCAGAAAACACCGGAGGTGTCTGGCCTTGATTTGATAACCCTCTAAGATAAGCAAAAACATGGTTAATCATCTCTGGGGTAGGTTGGGGTGGTAATTCCTCATTCTGCACTTGTTCATTCTCCCCTTCCTCACCCTCTCTTTCTACCTCATCAGTCGGTGGAGGAGTCACCGCCCTAGTACTAGCTGGGCCAGGTGCTTGTCCTCTTCCTCTAGAGGACGTCATCCCGCGACCTCTACCACGACCTCTTGCTACTGCTCCTCTTCGAGTTACAGCCTCAGTGGCTGGCTCAGACGCATCTTGTCTTGCTGGTGTTGGTGTTGGCGCGGTTGTTGCTCTAGTTCTAACCATCTGCGAAATAGAGTGAAGATGGTCAGATACCAATTTGTATCACCTAGATACCAATTGGATCCAAGTAATAGCACGAAAGAAAGAAAGAATGGAATTTTCCTAAAGTCCTATAGCCTCTCAAAGAAAAGTAAAGGCGTCCCTTTACCGTTCCTCAAGACTCTACTAGACTCGTTCTTGTGTGATGAGACCAACGAACCTAATGCTCTGATACCAAGTTTGTCACGACCCAAAACGAGCCGCGAGTGGCACCCACATTTATTCTCCTATGTGAGCGAACCAACAAATCTAATCCCAATTTCTTACCAATATTTGAACCATAATAAACAGAATATAATGCTGAAGACTTAAAACTCAATAATATAACCAATAAATAACTTCTAAAATTTAATACTTATTATTCCCAAAATCTTGAAGTCATCACCACAAGAACATCTATCCTCAAATTACTAAATCTAAGAGTATCTAAGAAGCTCAAATAAATGAACGGCTAGTCCATGCCAGAACTTCAGGGCATCAAGACGTAAATGAGAGAGAATCCAGTCCGAGCTAGGAACAATAGCTCACCCTGAAATCTGACGTGATGAAGACTGGCTAGAGTTGAGGACGAGTTGAA
>NC_028640.1:47366068-47369061 GCF_001406875.1 Solanum pennellii | reverse complement strand
AGTCTCATTCTTTTAATTCATCAAGCCTTCTTTTATACCAACACATCATCATTAACAGAGTGGATTTAAGATTTAAGATTCACAGCCACATCTTTCCAACCCATTACAATTACATAATCACATCATGCAAGCACACAATCAAGCATATAGAAGACTTTACAATACTACCCAATACATATCAATAGCTATTTAGAGTTTACTATGAGATAGTATAAACCATAACCTACCTCCACCGAAGAATTCGAGATCACGCAAGCTAGTCCTCAAAATCTTCACTTTCCTCTTCGTTCTCTCTTCTCTCGCTCGTTCGTTCTCCCTTTCTCCCTCTGTTCTTTCTATTTTTCTTATTCAAACCCTTTTTCTTTTACCCTAATTGTCATATAATTAAGTATAAAAGATGGTAAAAATAACCCACTTTTTATTTCGAGGTTATCTCCTTTAACCTCCAAGTAATTGAATTATTAACATTAATTCACTAACTTTATAATTATAAGCATGAATAGTCCAAAACGCCGCTTAAAAACTTTTAACAGAAATCCGACCCAGTCAGGGTTACGCAGCCTGTGACGGTCCGTCACGACTGTGACGGTCCGTACTGCATGTCCGTCACAAAGTTCAGAGAGTTAATTCTGTGGAAAGATTTNGTCCGTCACGACTGTGACGGTCCGTACTGCATGTCCGTCACAAAGTTCAGAGATTTAATTCTGTGGAAAGATTTGTGACGGTCCGTCGTGCCAACGACGGTCCGTCCTGCCATTCCGTCGTGAAGTTCAGAGAGTCGATCTCAGTACTCAAATTTTCAGGATCTAAGTGTTTTGGAACGAGACACCCTCGACAGTCCGTCGTGCCCATGACGGTCCGTCGTGGGATCCGTCGACCCAGACAGTTATTACCAGAAATAAACTCTACTGCTCAAAACGACTAAACAGGTTGTTACACAACCTAAGCATTTTGATAATCAGTACTTCCTCATTAAATTCAGATCAGTTCATTTCAATGTATTTCCGGATTTACATTATGTTCAGATGCGTCATTTCTCAGTTATCCTTGTTCATCTTACATATTTTTTTCAGTTATATTCTTATCTCGCATTCTCCGTACATTCCAAGTACTGACGCATACTCAGAGCTAAATCCTTTCATGATGCATGTTCATGTACTCAGCATTAAGATCACGCATATATTTGGTTCCAGATCCATACTCAGCAGCAGTAGGGGTGAGTCCTCACACTTTGAGGACAATAGACATGTTTTCCATTTCAGTCTTCTATTTCTGTTTCTGTTTTTCCTGGGACATGTTCTAACAAAACGAGTTAGTTAGAGACTTTCTTAGATATAGTTGTATATTCAACTTTAGCATTTGAGTGATTTTTTAGTATCACTTAACATTTAGAAGTTTATTATATATTCAGATTTGTATGGGTATTTTCCATCCATCAGTTATCTCATAATTTAAGTTGTTGCATAGTATCCTGTGTTCAGTATTTATAGTATGCTTATGATATGCCAGCTCAGGGTTAGTTTGGGGTAACTCGTGATCCTAGATCCCGTGTTTTTTCGCCAAGGGAATAACCGCAACGCGTGTCACTTTTCCATCAATACACACAAAGATTCATGAATAAAATTGGTAAATCTTAACATTTCTTGTTTTTACCAAAACAAAATGTCTTATGAATTATTTTTAGAAAGAACCAAATAGGGATCATTTATTTTAGTGATAGATACTACTAAAAGTTTTGAATTAGCTATGGGATTTGTCAGTAATACTAACTTATCCATCAGTAAAAACCTCCTTGCTAATTCGAAGATTTTGAATATTCTCTATTCCTCGGAGGAGTTTCTGTTTTTTTAATTACAAATATTGCCAAAAGTTATATTATTCCAGATGTTAACATTTCATTCAAAAGAAGTGATTACCTTATATATGTTTGGTCAGTTAAGACAATTGAAGGAGATTAGATTTGTTAACTCGGGGTGTGAAGTCCACATGAGTTCACAACAAAATATTTTGTTGTTATGCTAGTTTTTGAGTGGGAAAAGTGATATTAGAATGGGACAATGATCCTAATGCCAATGAGGTAGGTGGGTACTTGTGCATCTCGACAACTACAAAAACATTTCACATTTTCTGAAAATTTGTATAGTTTTTCAAAATAAGACTTAGTCTATATTTATGCACTTATTTTACCACGTATTTGCTAGCTTTTGAACCTAAATCAATCATCTCATAGTAACAAATACTACAATGAAAATAACTTTCAGCGGCAATAGATAAACACATTAATTAAGAGTGTTAAAGTTTTACCGACATTAGTTAAGTGCCATTAGATCCAATGTCACTAAATACTTTAGGAACATATACAAAGAGTGCTAGTTACAGCTAAATATATATATTTAGCATCAATAATTAATTAATTGCCACTAAAGCTCATTTTTGATGTAGTGTAATCACATCCCAAAAGTCATTTACCTGAAAATTGATAATAGGCTTGCCTCCAACTTTATCAGTATTGTCTAATAGTTTGTTAATATTACCCCTATTACTTAATGCATCTTAATAGTTGTTCTTAATTGTTTCTAAGTTTTCCCTTGAAATATTTCGTACATTATGTAATAATTTGAGATTATCTTTTGATAAGATTTCGAAAAGATTGCTATTGTTTAAAAGTGAAGCTTCCGTAGATTGTGATGCTCAAGTAGGAGTTACTGTAAAAGATAAGGTAGAGGTTTTTAGGGGTTATAGTAGGTAATGGAAGATCTAGAAATCTTTTTATCATTGGTACACAATAATGCTCTATTTAAAAGTTATTGTATAACTGTAACAACCTGTTTAGTCGTTTTGAGCTGCAGATTTTATTTCTGGAAAAACTGTGTGAGTCGACGGAACCCACGACGGACCGTCATGGACACGACGGGCCGTCGAGGGTGACTCGTTCCAAAAGACATAGACTTCTGAAATTTGGGTACTGAAATCGACTCTCTGAACTTGGCGAC
>NC_028640.1:47352621-47358086 GCF_001406875.1 Solanum pennellii | reverse complement strand
TTGATCATAGATGTTCTTGTGGTGATGACTTCCAGATTTTGGGGAAATAATAGATGTTGAATTTTAGAAGTTATTGAATTGTCTTTTATTAATGAGTTTAAGTCTTCCGCATTGCTTTATGTTGATATTAAATTGAAATGTTAAGGTTTAGATTGGTTGGTTCGCTCACATAGGAGGGTAAATGTGGGTGCCAGTCGCGGCTCGGTTTTGGGTCGTGACAATAACGGTGTTTAGTTAATATATTTGAATAAGTTATTAGATATTGTACACAAATAAGAGTGTGTTATCACAAAAGGCTGTAGGTTCTTAAGCACCCATACTTCATAACATAAGTCCGCCAATGATACTAGGAGTGTAGGTTTTTGTCTCCCACCTTACTATTTACAATAGTTGTGGTGGAGTTATTTTTATATTTATTATTTTTAATTTGATTATATTGTTTAAATGGTTTGTCATAACATTGGGAATGTATTAGTCTATACATTGCTTTAAGCTCTTTTTAGGGAATGTTGTGGATTGAGACCCCTTCGAGATAGTTCGATTTTGATGAGGACTTTTTCATTATTTGTAGATTTTAGAGTCAAGAAACTTACTTGTATTGGCATCGAATAAATTGACGCTAATACTTTTATCACTTTAGCTAGCATCTAAGGTTGGACATTTTTCATGATTCCTTTTCTCGTTAAATAATACCATCTGCCACAATTGGTAGGTGATTCATCTTGTGTTGGAGTAGTGCTATATTATGGTTCATTTGTTTATTGGATTTTCCTTTTTGCAAGTGGTAATAGTTTTTCCAAAGACACCACAATTTTTACAGAGTATATATACTATTTTCTTCATAGACAAGGCTTTATAAGCGGCGACCTATAAAAATATGATTATTGACTGTTAATACAATTGTTACCTATACACAAATGTGTGTATATGATCCGCGCAATTCATATGATGTACATCCATCTTTACTAACTTCCCTATTTTATTCCATACTTGAGCTAAGATTCATGGTCGTAGAATTATGTTGTAGTTCGGGTAGTATGATCCAGAAGTGAAATAGGGGGTTAATATTTTTTTCGATTTTCTTCTTCGAATAGTTGACTTAGAAGACTCGCTAGTTAACTTTTGGCATTCAGGAATAAAAAAACACAATTGAAAGTGTGAAAGGTAAACTTGACATAGGATGTTTTTATACTAGTTGAGATCAAATGTAGATCTTATATCCAATTTCCTTGGGTTGCAAGGGTGTTGTCTTCTAGTTTTATGAAATTTGTAGTAAATACAAGTTTTGAATTTAGTTCTTATATCTGCATTCAACGTTTTTTCTTTCTATTTTCTTTTGATACAATGCCTTACCAACAATATTTTTAGACTCGTGTGCATTTTCTCTTTAGCAGACGCTCGCTTTTATATAGTGTTGAGATGTTGCGACTTGAATCTTCTAGATGAAGATATGGAAACCCAAGAGCTTTTATCTTTGAAAAAGGAGTAGCAGAGATCCTTATTTTACAAGAATTAATAAAGTTATGGCTAATCTTTAGATTACTTCTTCATTGCTCTGAGATCTCTATTTTATCCTTGTCGATTAACTTCTTTCCTGATGAAATAATCATTGATTCGGTTCACCTGATTGTAGCAATTATATCTTCCTTGTATCAAATAAGATTCTTTTTAATTACCATATTTTTGTATTATTAAACCATTCAAATTTTTAATATCATCATGGAGTGCATTACAGACTATGTACAAAATATTGTTGCTTCCAATTACACATGCAACTGTACGTGGTTGCGCAAGTAATATTGTGACCCTAAAGAGCCGGATTATCAAACAAAAAAGTTGTCAATTAATTATTCTTAATAAATTATATTTCTAATTATTTATTTAAGGGAGGCTTGCCCACAATAATTTGTGTTTATTTTTTATCTTTTCATATGCATTTTTTTTCTTCGTATCGTTTTGTATCTAGGTGGAAACACAATTGCATCTAAAACCTTGTCTCAAACTGAACAATTCTCCTTGTCCAGAAATGGAACCATTTAAACATCATAGGATTTTGCTAATGCATAAGGCTTGTAGTAATAAGAGCAGTAGGGATATATATTTGTAATATTCTTTCTCTTTAAAACAACAATTGTGTGTGCGCAAGGTATCTCTTCTAATTGAAATATTCCACAAGTGCATACATTCCGCTCAAGGCAAAATAATATGTCCTCTTCTCGATTCATAAATTGAGAAAACAAATTTAGATGATGGAACAATCTGCAAATATTAAAAAAGTTAATGATATGTTATATGAAATGCCACTATTTTCTATTTTTTCAAACTAATGTTGATCAAAAAGCCAAATGATCCATATCAAATGATAAAATATATATATTTAGCTATCTTTATGCATACCCTCATCTTTGAACGTTTAGGTGCATTTACAATCAATACCTCCTCAAATATTCTCCACAATGTATCCTTTGTATGTGAAGCGATTTCTCTGTTTTTACAGTTTGAAGAACCAAATAAAATTCTAGTATCTTTCGAAAATATTATGATAGAGAATTGGCGTGCCTCAACAAGGCATTCATTAACTCGAAGTCGTCATTCTACCTCTGTTTACTGTTGAATGAACTCTCAACCACTTCTCGTACCTAGCATCCTCTAGTTACTCCTTAACTCTGTGATCAACCTTTTCTACCTAAGCAATTAATTTATCAAAGCACTTCTTCTTAATAATTCTTAGCCATAGACAAGAATAGATCACATAGGGTGTTTCTGCCCCTCTTGAAGTTTGTAAGGACATTCTTCCAAAGATGACACGTGCATGCATAATGAGGTACATTTGAAGCACATTGCTTACACTCTTCATAATACTTTAATTTTTATGTAATACAACACATATTTTTTCACGCTTCCCAAATGTAATTTTGAATTGTTCAAATAACCATGTCCATGAACAATCATTTTCTATGTCTACAATTCCATCTGTCAATGAAAATATGAAAACTATCACAAATCAACACACATGATATTTTTGTTTGATATAACATTAACACTATGTATAAGTTATTATACTAAAAAAATTTACTTCACCATCACAAAAACACATATATGCCCCATGCAGTGTGATTGCTCATATAAATGTCCTTTTGTAAGCTCGATTAAAATGTGCACTGTCGACAATAACTACCGATCTGCTGAACTTATTGAACCCCCTCATCAATGGTCTCAAGGATATGAAAATATACATGAATTCATCTTTCTACATCTTGTGCATCGTTATATATTATTTAAGATACGCAATACTTAGCATTTATATGAATCTCGGCATCTGCCTATATACATATGCTGGTTTTGCCCTTATCATTTCTTATGTACGTTCATTAGCACGTCATGTTTTCTAATAAGACATCTCAATCCCCATAGAATTTTCTAACATCCCGAATTACATCTTTCGGAATATGAATTCTCTTATAATAGACAAATTTAGGAACAGTCACACTACTGACAAACCCAATTATTTCGTGGAGTTTTGTTATTACCTGATCCTCAATGGATACATATGTTCACAATTGAAGTATCCCACTTTTTCTGAGTTTTTCCTTCACGAAGCCTTCAAACTCTAGCCAAAATAATTCGAAAAGCACACTGACACATAATTGTACAATTGTTTTGATCATATTAATGCATACACCAAATGCATATATGATGCTACAATGAGTCACAAAATGTCAAGAATGATATATATTAATGAATCATCCATATCAATGATCACTATAACTATTTGATACACCTTAAATAACACATTTTTGTGTATCATATTCACATCACTAGTCTGAAATGTTTTATAAAAATAAGTACTACCCTCACATTAGAGATACCAAATGTATAATATATCACTTTCTTCCCATTTGTTGTATGTATCACTTATAATCCACTACATTTATATACTACATTTTAATGTTTAACATATATAAACACATTCACTCATATTAATTTATATCATATTGCTAATAAATCTGTAGAGATACCAAATACAAAATTAAGTATACGCTTTTTAAAATTTAGAACTAATCTATATCATGAATGTCATATCAATATTAATTAATCATCATAAACAAAAACAATTATTACCATGTTACATATGTTAATGATAATAATGTAAAATAAAAGACTAGATATAAAAAATCAAATACTCTCAAACTTTTTTCTATCATCTGTCTTTACTTTAAAATTTAAATTATGCTTTATTTTATATTTCTGCACTAGGATATTGCCTGCGCTTCGCGCGACTCCCTTATTTGCAAATTTGGTTTACTCTTTTTCTTTGTAGTTTTACTGTAGTTGTTAAATAAGTGTTAAAATTTAATATTTTCAGTTACACCTATGTAATGTCGCTGCGTATTAGGTTGTTCTGGAGTTTTAAAATGCCGTTGCTTGAATGAGTTATTCACATCCCTGTGTGTAGGGGTAGGTAGCATATAACGGTAAGAGCAAAAATGTGGAACGACGTATGGAACATAAACAACACAACTTTTATAGACATGTACATATTTAGTATGGAAAGTTTTTTTGGCAATAGATAAAACCAAATCCGCTACCATAACATACATCAACAATATGTGTTATACAATTAGCCACTGTTGGACATGTAAAATTTCGCAAATAACAAAATAGATACTACTTGATCAAACTAATAATATTAAGGTCCGTAGAATAGAAAAAGACTCTACTTTGTCGTTTATATGGTGTCTACATTACTCTCTTCGTTGTCGTCTATGAATAAGTTTCTTCTTTTCTTAGACTTTCTCGAATAAACTCTTCTGTTTGGAATTGAAGTCTCCTATTCATTATGAATTTCTTTTGAGTATTCTGTGTTTTATCCTCCCGCATTACAGTCTATAGGTTAAGTTGAATCTTCTACTTTCTCTTAACCTGTACGTAAAAGTAATTAATGATGATGTATGTTAAATAGATTGTCCGGAAGATGAATGATGTGCCTATCAAGATAATATGTATTAGAAGCTCAATGATATTGTAGCACTTTGCCTTTTAGTCTTTGTTTATGCGGTGTTGCATTCTAATTATTCATCCGGCACATACACTTTTTTGACCGTATAGTTTTACCACCCCTATTTCACATTTAAATTGCTCATTTTATGTCTGAAGACCAAGTTCATCCGGCATATACTGCAAATATGGGACGGTACATCAGTCTCACTTTCGAAAATATGTTAACAAACATGTGAGCAAAAGTATCAAGAAGTTTCTCCGACACCCATCAAGTACCAAAGCAGTCTTCCCACCAATGTCCTTGACCTTTATATGTATCTTAAACCTATGTATGCGTAAAAAATCGTTAGAGTTCCTTTTAATGTATGTTGTGGCTACAATGTTCGTTGCTTTCTTACATACCATATGTAAAAATGAAGGTCTGTGTATATCCATACATACATACATATATATATATATATATA
>NC_028640.1:47350516-47352321 GCF_001406875.1 Solanum pennellii | reverse complement strand
TATATATATATATATATATATATATATAACAGTAGCATGCTGATTCAAGCCTTGTGCTTATGATGCGAAGCGTTTATTATAGTACTTACCACTATGTCCGTACTCTAGTTAGAATCTACTAACTCTGCAATAGTCAACCAATTTTAAAACATAGATTCTGCAATGGGAACGTTACGTGCATTTTGACTCTCAATAGTATGTACATCAACTGACTTCTTTGAGAACTTATCGAGCAACGGGGTGATGTTGTCCATTTTAAGACTAACATAAATTTTGCTTGTTGCGGTAGTGGTAAAAGTCAGTTCACCTATTATGAAAAGACCAAAATGAAATGTCAGTGTCCAAGATATCTGAGTATTAAAAGTTTCCAGTAAGTTGAGAAGAAATAGTTACCTCTGAATTCAGTTAGAGTAGTAGTAGTAATGATCAAAATGTATAGTCTTAAGTGGATGGGATATATGTAAGGGTAAAATACTTTACCCTGATCCACCAACAAAGTTATTATTGCTTAGATAGTCATGTACTAACTAAATGATAATTATATGTAGCTTCTTTGTTATTAATGAATTTAAATGTAATGTAATTGAGATAAGAATATTACGGATCGGTAAGACTGTGTATGGCGCGTTTCTTCCACTTTGAACTCATACTCTCCATATAACTGATTCCAAGTAAGCATCAAACTACATCTACAAGTTAAGGAGGATATTATTTACTGTATACGTTTGACACCGTGTGTAACATAAATGGCAGGAATGGATGTGCCTGATAGGACGATGTTGTTGTTGACCCTATAGAGAATCATTACAGTTTTGATACCATTTACAGGGATTTGAACAATATCATCCAGTAGTTTTTAGATGGAAGTTATCCGCAATAATGTTATTTAAAAATTTGAATACACTGATAATTTGATTCTTCCAGATTACTGTGTTCATTAAAGTCCCCTGTTAGAAGTAAATGTGCAAGAAAGTTTGGAATAACCAAATTCATAATGTTGTATAAACAGAATATGAACGATGCAGTACCTTCTCGAAAAGGGATTAAATACTTGTTGTTTCCAATTGTTCAAAGGTGTCGCTCCGCATATAAGTTGTGTCGCTGTTGAGATGGTGTGATTGTTGGGGCTGAGGCAACACTAGAGTGTTTGTGTTGTTTGGGTTGAAATGTAGTTTAATGTAGGGGTTCTTAGAGGAAAGGGTATTTTTGAGAATATTTTAAATTAAAAGGTCTTTCTGGAGCGTTGTGGTGCCACTTAGGCGCCACTAAGGTTTTCCTATATATATATACAGTAGTTCTTGGAAACATTCATTGCACGTTTGTCCCATATAATTATATAAAATTTAATTATTATATTGAAAATGTTGAAATTAAAAAATTTACTTTTATCCATTTATATTTTATTCATTCAATAAAATTCATAGTAATCGAATAGTACATTGACCATCAAGCGAAAAATATTGAAAACTAATTAAGATACTGCAGATTCTAATAATATGAATTATCCTTAATAAAATCTCATTAGCCTCCATAAAAAAATTTCTATGGAGCAAAATCGACTGCAAGCAAAATAAATAAAAGAAAAATGTGATTTTTATTAATGAAACTGTAACGACCTGTTTAGTCGTTTTGAGCAGCAGATTTTAATTCTGGAAAAACTGGCTGAGACGATGGAACCTACGACGGACCGTCATGGGCACGACGGACCGTCGAGGGAGTCTCGTTCCAAAACACTTAGAATTCTGAAATTTGGGTACTGAAATCGACTCTCTGAACTTCGTAACGGAATGGCAGGACGGACCGTC
>NC_028640.1:47332506-47347629 GCF_001406875.1 Solanum pennellii | reverse complement strand
TATATATATATATATATATATATATATATATATATATACGTGTAATAAAATTAGAAGACTAAGTAATCTTCCTATATGAAGGGTCTATGTATGCTCGATATAACTATTATGTGTATGTAGAGGTCTATGTAAACCTCCATGTAGTAGATATGAAATTTTCTAAAAGATTCCATATTTTAACCTATAAATGTAATGATGTAGGCTAAGAGGGAAGTCTTTGTGCTCAAAGAGGACGACGACGCCGGTTACATCAAGGGGGTGCTCCCAGGATATGACATTTGTACAAACTCTATGAATAACAATATACTTTTGCAATATTTAGACTTTAACCTAAGCTAATAAAACTTAGAGCAAAAAAAGAGAATATTCGACAATTTCCTCTTAAGAACAAGTAGGAGGTTTTCTTCAGTTCCATCCCGAAAATTGAAGTATTTCTCCATAGATTTCATCACTGGTATGTGGGATTGAACTAGTATGTTCCTTTCATCCACTAGGTCCTTAGAATTCAGTTAGATTCTTGATCCTTGATATCTTCTTTAGATCTAGAGTTTCTAAAACCTTGAAGAATTATTATGATATAGTTGTTATAATGTTCCTAATAAGATTATCATGTTTTTTCATGAAATTGTTGATTAGTTATTTGCATGAAATTTAGAACCGTACTATTGTAGATTCTCTTAGTGTATCAATAACAATTGCTAGGTCAGTTGAACAATTAAGCATGACTCAGATTTTGAATGTTCATTGTCAATAATTAAATGTTGCATTCTCATTTCAAATAATTTAGTTATATTGTGTCATACACATTCCAATTTGGAGTAGGCTTAGCATTGCGCTAGATTAGGGTTCAGCATACCCTCATAGTCTCAAAACTACGTGCCCCTGTAGGAGTATAAATCCCATAATTGGGAATCAAATTTAGCGATCATACGAGTAATGTCTTTATACTCTTGAATGGAAATGTATATTAGGTCCTCTCAATGGGGAGCATACATCGGACTCCACGTTTAGCTCATGTTATTTGATGTCGGTTAATAGTAGCTCCCACAATCAGACTCTAGTGCATTTGACTAGGTTTTCAATATTTTATTATATAGTCTAAGCATTTTAATAATTAGTACTTCCTCATTAAATTCAGATAACTTCATTTCAATGTATTTTAGTATTTACATTGTGTTCAGATGCGTCATTTCTCAGTTGATAATCGCTAACTAATTCATGATTAAAAGCTCCTTGCAAATTCATCAATTTTTTTTTGGTCTAATCTATAGCTAAATAAATATTATCATGAAATTTTATTATTCAGCTATGAAATTCCCATCCATTGGAATTCCCTATTTCTAGTAGACTAATATACACTTAGACCAATAGCTCATAAATGATAAACGACAACTTTAAGATCAATACATACCTCGAAAAATTAAGATGTGGTTAATTTCATAAATAGTCATATAATTATTATTTTCCCACTAAATTCATACAACTATGGAAATTTCATTAAAAAGTAATTAAAAATGCCTACCTAATTAACTAACACAAAATCATTTTGCTGAAAAATCCAACTTTAATTTTTCACTCTACATAAATAATCTAACATTTTTTTTGTTTACTCGTTTTTGCTTTTCTACTTGAGACTGTGTTTTCATTTTACCATTTTATTGACCTTGGAGACAACAATCCAATCTTTAGTTACAATCTTTAGTTACAAAATAATCATTCTTAAGCTACATCAGTACTAATCCTAATCTTTAGGCTCTACAACCTACATTCTTTTTATCATACATTTAAGTTATTTTTGTGTGACTTGAATCATCATGGATTGTGATTTATGTGAAGAGAGAGACATGACTAACTAGGAATTGGTTCAATTGGCTCAGGGTCATACCCCCGTATCGACAGCAAAAGAATCCCCTCATTGACAATATATTGCTCTAGTCTCATAACCAAGCGAAAAAAGGGGATTCTCTTTAATCATGGATTCTTCTGTACAGGAATCCACCTTTGATTTGTTACGGGACTAGAGCGAATCTTTCTTGTACTAGGGTCTAATATATGTGCGAAAGTGTGTATTCTCTTGCAGCAGATAGAGCGCATGCCCGTGAGCCTATGGATTCAATTCCTAGAATGTCATGTCTCTCTCCTTTACTTAAAACACAGCCTATGATGATTCAAGTCGGACAAAAATAACTAAATTTCGTTATAAAAAGAGAATGTAAGTTGTAGAGCCTAAAGTCTACGTTTAGTATTTAAACATTGACGTAGCTTAAGAATGATTATATTAATAAATATTGAATTGTGATCTAATCTGAATCTAACTAAAGAAAGTATATCTATATAATGAAAACACCATGTCAAGTAGAAAAAAAAAGAGTAAACATGGATGTATATTATTTTATACATAATAATATTCTACAATATTTCCACGATACTCCTTATATTCCACATTAAGTGTAATTTATAAGGCAAAAGACACCTATTAAGAAAAATTCATCAAACATAGAAAGAAAGAGGAGGAAATAGGCGACCAAAACCCTTCCAAGAATGCAACACGCTTTCTTCAGTTTTTGCCCCAAAATTGAAGGATTTCTTCATAGATTTTGTCACCAAGTAATGGGATTTCACTAGTGGGTTCCTTTCACCGATTAGGTCCCTAGAATTTAGTTAGATTCTTGATTTATGTATCTGGCTTAAACCTAAAGTTTGTAAACCGTATATATTAGTTGTGATTTAGTTATTAGAGTTCTACTAATTAGATTATCTTTTTTTTGTGGAATCTTTGCTTACTTCTTTGCATGAAACTCATAACCCTAGTTGTGTAGATTCTTTTAGTTTATGAATGATACATGCTAGGTCAATTACACAATTATACAAGCATCATTTTTTGAATGTTACATTATCAGTTTATCATTATTATATTCTCAGACTTTCATGTTAGTATTTGAGCTATTCAATGTTTCAGTTATGTGTGTTAGATATACATATTAAGTTATGAGTACGCTTTGAACCGAGTGGACCAGGTTTTAGTTTACCCTCACAGTCCCAGAACTGCATCCCCCGTAGGCTAAGTCCTCTCGATGGGCTTTAGTTTTAGTGATTACGCCATAAATTCCTCTGTACCCCTAGCAAGGTATATCGGTTCCTTCAATGTGGTGTGTGCATTTGACATCATGGATAACTCATGTGGTGGTTCTGTCGATTATTAATGGTTCCTATAGTCAGACTCTAATGTATTTGACCAGTTTTTTAGTTATACTTCAATATTCAGTCTCATCATGTTCCTCTAGCAATAATTCATGTGTAATCCTTATTGAATGATTTTTTTCCTGATTTCAAATCAAAAGTACTAAAATCAAAATTTTGAGCATACACACATGAAATGTAATGAAGGGAATGGTTTCCTTGTTCTAGTTTGAAGCAAAGGAGTCTTCATGGAAAAAGTGAAATTAGGATAATTGTTAGCCCCTATATCGAGTTGTTGTAGATCAATCCATTCTTTTGGTGTTATAGTTGTTAGATGGATAAATTGAGCTGGTTGGATAGGATATTAGTACAACTATTGGTTACTATTTTGGTTAATAATTATCACTTAATCATCTGGTTTCCTGGTGAGCAGTTTGAAAATATAAAGAGAAAATTATGATAAACCATGAAAATTAGTAATGTCAGGAGCAAAAATTTTATCAAAAGAATTCCAAACATCATTTAATGAAGTCTCCAAGTATAACTTAGGATCTACAACATTGTCAGGTTTATTATTATTACAACTTCTCCAAACCGCACTTATATCAAAATCATGATCACCCATTTTAAATCCATATAAAATGATATCTATTTAGATGTAAAAAAAATAAAAATGAGCTTAAAAGCGAAACTAATAATGTTTTCTGCTAAATTAGAGAGAGAAAAAATTATTCAAAGAGGGGGGTTTCAAATAGAGGAAGTAGATGATCAAAGAAACGTTTACTGGGTATGACATTATAACTGAAAGGTTAAGATGAAGAAAAGTGAACCAATTTCAAAATATATAGATAAAATTAAATGGCTATCTACCTATCCCGGTGCATCCATATTTAATTTCCGTTAATGCACAATAAATATTTTTTTCTATTTTAGAACGAGTGGGAATAGAAACGAAAGAGATGTCAAAGATTATAATGTGTACCTTTTGTTTAAGATCATACATCTCATATATTATTGTAACAACTCGAGAGCACCCCCTAGTTGTAACATGGTGTATTCAATCTAAAAGATATCTTACACAAGCCCTTTGAATTCATTCATCAAATAGGAATTAGAAAATATGGAACAATTTAAATATTTCTTTAAAACATAACTCGAAAGGTGTTTCATAAGAGCGGAAGTATTTCTAACATTATTGTCTCAAACCGTCGATGAATGACATGAATAAAAGTCTTTGGTGACAGACACATAAAGTCTAAAATATAAAAGTTAATATCATAAAGGTAAATAGATATTGTCCTCGAAGCACTGAGGACTCAGCAAGATCCTCAATCCTCTAAAATTTTGAAACTTTAGCCTCCAATAGCAACTCAAAGCTCCAACCCTACATTTGGTTAGATTGTAGGCAATATGCGTTAGTACAAAATTACTAAGTATGGAAGATAAAATAACATCATAAGAGTATCTCAAATACTTAGTCAACATAAGACATAATCGTTATTTGATACTTTAGCCATTTGTCTTTTATACTCAAGTGAACTACGTCCCAAGCCACCTCCACGTATACTTGTGCAAGTCAAAGGTATAGTGCTCTAATTAAGTATGAATAAGGTCTATGAACAAGAATTACCAAAGAGGTGCTTTGCTTAGGTAGTAGTATGGTATACTACCTTAGCCTTGCACAAGTATGCTTAACGGTGGCTTGGGACGTAGTTCACTTGAGTATAAAGGACAAATGGTTTAAGTATAAAATTATGATTATGTCTTGTGTTGACTTTTTATGATATGCTTCTTATGTTATTACCTCTTATGCTTATGTCTTATGTTGTCTAACCATTTGAGATGCTCCTATAATGTTATGTTAGCTTCCATACTTAGTACCTTTGTACTAACTCATATTGCCTACATTATAACCAAATGTAGGTTTTGATCTTTGGGTTTGTCTTTGAGGGAAGAGTTTCAAGAATTCAAAAGATTGAAGATCTTTGTGAGTCCTCATGTCTTTGAGGACAATATCCATTTACCTTCATACCATTTACTTTTATGTTTTAGACTTTATGTGGGCTATGTGCCATGACTTTATTCATTTCATTCATAGATGGTTTGAGACAATAATGTTAGAAAGACTTCCTCTTTTATGAAATACTTTTCGAGTTATGTTTTAGATTCTTCCGTATTTTCTAATGAATGTGATGAATGACTGCTAAGGTCTTGTATAGATCTCTTCGATATCGAATATTCCATGTTACGACTAGGGGGGCTCTCAAGTCATTACAATATGATATGAGATGTATGATACTAAACAAAATGTACACGTTACTATCCTTCACTTCTCTTTTGTTGCTAATCCCACTCACTCTAAAGTAGAAAAAAATATTTATTGTGCATAAACTATAAAGTAAATGTGGATGTGCCGGGTAGTTAGATAGACATTTAATTTTGTCAGTATATTATCGAAATTAATTCACTTTTCTTCTACTCAACCTTTGATTTATAATGTCATACCCACTAAACGTTTCTTTGATCATCTACTTCCTCTATTAGAAAACCCCTCTTTGGATCATTTTTCTCTCTCTCTCTAATTTAGTAGAAAACATCATTAGTGTCTCGTATATGCTCATTTTTTATTTTTTTACATTTAAATAGATATCATTTTATATAGAGTTAAAATGAATGATCATGACTGGGATATAGGTGCGGTCGTAAGAAGTTAAAATATTAATAAACCTTACAATGTTGTAGCTCCGAAGGTATACTTGGACTTCTTAAAATTTGTTTGGAATTCTTTTGATGACTTTTTTGCTCCTGACTTGACTAATTTTAATGGTTTATCTGAAATTTTCTCATTAGATTTTGATAACTGCTTACTAGGAAAAACCTGATGATCAACTCATAATCATGAAACAAAATGGTAATCAACAGTTTTAATTACATCCCATTCAACCATATCAATTTATCCAACAAAGCTCTTTTCCTCCATCAACAACAACAGTAGTGTATGTTCCACCAACAACTACAACAACAAAAGAATGGATTGATCTACAACAACTCGATATAGGGGCTAACAATTATTCTATATTTAATTTTTTCCATGGAGAATCCTTTGATTTAAACTAGAACAAGGTATCCATTCACTTCTTTACATTTTATGTGTGTATATTTAAAATTTTTAAGTACTTCTGATTTGAAATTAGAAAAGATCATTCAATAAGGATTACGCATGAATTATTGCATATGCTCAAAATTTTGATTTTAGCACTTTTGTTTGAAAGAGGAAAAATCATGGTTCTTTCAGACATATATTTCTCCAGTCCCGTAACCAAGTGAAAAAGGGGATTCTGTTGAAGCATGAATCCTTCTGCCCATCAATCCTTCTTTTCTTTGTTACGGGACTAGAGCAATATATTCTTGCGCTAGGGTCTAATATATATTTCAAAGAGAGTACTCTCTTGCAACGGATACGGGTGAATCCCTTGAACCTATTGATTCAATTTCTAGAAAGTCATGTCTCTCTCCTTCACTTAAGACACAACCTATGATTATTCAAGCAAGACAAAATCAACTAAACTTCATGATAAGAAGAACGTGTACGGTGTAGAGCGTAAAGTCTAGGATTAGTATTTAAACATTGATATAGCTTAAGAATGATTAATTAATATAAGATTAAATTGTAGTATAATCTCAATCTAACCAAAGAAAACATGACTATATAATGAAAACATCATCCCAATTACTAGAAAAGAAAAAAGTGTAAACATGGAGTTATATTATTTTTGCAAAAGGGTCTAGTGAACCCTCGTACTTGTGTCTGTTTGTATTGTGAACTCTTCTACCTATACATTTGTCATCTGGAACCCTGAACCCATCTACACTCAACATATGAAAAACGTTTTCTCACTTGGCCTCCTATGTGGCAGATACAACCAAGGGGCGAGTGATATACACACCTGAGGAGAGTGAAATGTGGTTAAAAGGGTCTAATAGCCACATTAGGGTTTTATAAAGTCTTCTTTCCCATTCACATTTTACACTATTATTGAAAATTTTGAGATTTTTCTTGCCTCTTTTTCGATCTTCTTTCTCCAAATTTCTTGTCCATTTTTTTGCATCGTTTTAATCCTCTTTTATTTCTATGCATTTCCAGTTAATTGTTTGCTTCGTTTTGCGGTTAATCCTATTGTAGTTTTCTACATCATCACGAAAGTTGTTTTTCTTAGAATCCTATAATATAATAAAAATCATGAAACATGTAATTGATTGCATAAAAATAGAATCCCCAAAAAATTTCAACTAAAAACCTAAAAATTAAACAGAGACATAAATAGAAGATGAAATCTAGACTAAACAACATCCAAATACGAAAATAAGTCAAAAAATTTATATACACAAAATAAAAATAAAATAAAATCAACAAAAATACTCAAGAAATTTTGTGTGAATGAGGAAAAAATTGAGAAACAAAAAATGTAGGTATATATCGCCTCACATAGATGCATGTCTACGACGATGTTAACACACTGCTTTTTTAATTTTGATGAAAACAAAGATGAATTCCTTGATTGGTGCTCGTGTTTTTTCTTCAATGAAAAGAGTAGAAAATGTTGCTAAAAAAGTGTAACGATGATGAGAGAGAAATGAAATAGGATTGTGGGGAAAGTGGTGGGTTTGGTGGCAAAAGGTAAATAAAAATCATAAATGTTTTAATTAAATATTATAAAAATGTCAAGATGACATGAACTGGTATATATATACACGTGTCTTTTTGTAATTATTTTTAAATTAAGTGTCACGCATTTGTGGTACACTCACAATTAAAGGGTAAAAAAGCTATTTAATATGATGAGTTTAGTTGGGTTCTGGGTCGAGATGACAAATGAGTAAGTAGAAGGGTTCGCAATACAAACTCATACAAGTACAAGAGTCCACCAAACCATTTTACTTAGTATTTTACATATAATAATATTCTATAATCTTTTCATTATACTCCTTATATTCCCATATTAAGTGTAATTCTTAAGGCAAAGCACACCTATTAATAATAATACTAAAGAGCATAGGGTAAATCATAATTTAAACTATTTCCCTTTGTGATATTATAAATATAAGGGAAAATAATGCACAAATACCTCCCTAGACTATGACCGAAATCTCAAAGTCACATCTTAACTAAACTAAGGTCCTATTACCCCCCTGAATTTTTTTTTTGGTAATTTTGTGTACCTTTTGGGATAACATGTCATCCAAATGTCTCACACTCACCTCAATTGTGTGGATTCACGGAACGTACCACGTTAGACAAAAGGTGCACAAAATTACAAAATAAATAAGTCCAAGGGGGTAATATCCCCTTAGTTAATTTAAGGTGATCTCTGAAATTTCAGCAATAGTTCAGCGGGTACTTGTGCATTTTCCCTAAATATAACTTTGTAAGTGTTGAATTGATCTCCTAGAAGATAGAAAACTTCAATATGTGAAAACCCATACATGGAAAAAATTTCAAACACCTATCTCGAACTTTGAAAAATTCAACTATTTTTGACAATGAAAAAAACTCACAAATTCACTTAATGTGGAATAGAATTAGTTCGTTTCACACACCTTATATACTGAACAAATCACATTCCAAAAAAACGTAAGTGTTTTTAAATATTAACCTCTAAAGTACATTTTGATTTATTCATGAAAATATGTATAAATATGGGTCGATCATTTTTTAATCCAATCCATTGGTTATCTAGTTCATTTTTAAAAATATATTATTGGGGTAAGAAAGATGAAATCGGGGAGGGTATTACATTCTGGAGATTTAATCTACACCCGTTGAAACTTTATAACCAATCAATTAAGCTACTAAGATTCTTTTATACGAATATTGGACAAAGGATGAGAAATCAAAAGAAAAAGAAAAACATAGTTCTTGGAATTAAAGGTATTATTATTATCGTATAAATTCACAAACTACAATATTACTACTCCAAGCATTTGTATTTTTTGCTTTTCTGAGTAAAAGATTATTTAAATTTAAGAAGCAAAAAGATTTAGGGTGTGTTTGGTATGAAGAAAAATATTTTCCGAAAAATATTTTCTAATTTTATCATGTTTGGTAGAGTCAAATGTTTTGGAAAATATTTTCTAAATCAACTCATTTTCCTCAAATTTAAAGAAAATGACTTCCCTTCTTAACTTAATGAAATGATTTTCCAAAACTCTCTTCCAACCTCCGCGCAACCCACCCCACCCTACCAACCCTAACACACCCCCTACCAACACTCCACACACCCTACCAGCCCCCAACTCATCCTCTACCAGCCCCTCACCCACCCATACACCCTAGCAGCCCTACCCCCTACCATCCCCCCCAATCAATACAAAAATTTAATATAATATTTTAATTTTTTCACCCCTACTATCTTAACCCCTAAACCCCCCACCCAACAACGAAATTTTTTTTTTTTTAAAATAAAGAAAAAATTCAACTCCAAAAATTATTTTATACTCTAATAAAAAAAATATGAAAAACATATTTCACTCAAAAATGAAACACTAAAATATATTTCCGGAAAATATTTTCTACTCACCAACTAAAAATTAGAAATAATCAAAATATCTACTTATTTCAAGTTAAAAATTTTTACGAACATTTTCCGTGAAAAACATTTTCCTTCATACCAAACACAAACTTAGAGTAAGTATCTATTGCTATAAGTTACTATCTACAAAAATATGATTAAATTTTTTTTATGTTTGATTCATGCAATAAAAACAACTCTTAAAATGAGATAATCCTAAACCTAGATATAACATTATTCAGAGGAATTATTTTTTTTGCCAAGAAATTTCACCCAAGAAAGCAAACTTTAAAATAAATCCCCTTGACCCTTATATAATAAAAGGATAGGAGAGGTTGTGCCTTTATTTCTAAAGAATATTTATATTGCTAATTTTATGATTTTGTAAATTATGTTGATATGTGTAAGTTTAATACATTAATAAACTGTGTTATCTCACAAAAAGACCATATTGGAAAGAAAGGTTGTCCTTAAGATGGATTTGTTTTTTGGAATTTTAATTATTTTATCATGATTAAGATGTTTCATCACAAAGGCAGGTTCATTGACAAATATAATCCAACATATAAATAACACATTTAGATCGAAAGAGAGTCTGTTTTGTAATTCCTTAATTATTTATTCTTCTTAGTGAATTACCGTAGTGAGATCAACATCCATCTTAGTTATGACTTATTTCCTCTGAATTCTTCACAACCCTCTTTCCTTTTGTGGAGGTGAATCAAGAATTTTCAGTTTATGGTTGTGAAATTCTAAAAAGGTAACTCGTTTGATTTTTAAAAGGTAACCTTTTTTAGGATCCAAATCTATAAACTCAAGATTTGGGATCCGCCTCCTTGTAAACATAATATTTCATTGCAGGGAAAAAAGTTGAGAAGTCTTAAGAAGAAATAACTAAGATGGATGTTGATGTTGCTATGGGAATTAACATGGAAGAAGAAATAATTACATAAATCCTCAACAAGCTCTATTTCGACACAAATGTGGTATTAAGTCGTTGATGACACTGATCAACGAACCTAAATTTATAATGAAGCATCTCAATCATGCCAAGAATAACCAAAAATCTATAAAAAAAAAAGTTTTCTTAATGACAACCTTTCCTTCCAATATGGTCTTTTAGAATTGCTTTCAAAAATTCATGCACACATCACTGAAATTAAAATAAAAATAGTGCATCTTAAACAAAATAACTGAACTTCTTAATAAAAACATGAAGAGCATAGTCTTAAGCTTAGGATTAGCGTTTAAACATTGATGTAGGATAATATTAATTATATTACTATACGCTTGGATTGTAGAGTCTAATATCAATCTAACTAATGAAACCATGACCATATAGTGAAAACACCATCTCAAGTAGAAAAAACAAAAGGAGTAAACAAAAAGAATTATATGATTATTACACGTAATATTATTCTTTAATCTTTTCATGACTCAATGCACACCTATTAAAAAAATATTTAAGAACATGATATAAGTCATAATTTCCATTAGTATCCTTGTGACATTAGAAATATAACTTTCTAAGTAGTAAACTCATCTCGTAGAAAATATATATGTAAAGAAAAAATATGAAAAAATATTTCAAAAATCTATCTTGAACTTTGAATAATTCAAATATTTTAAACAATGAAAAGAAATTTAAAAATTGAGTTAACGTGAAATAAAATGAGATCATGTTTCACGTTCTTGAATCAAATCACACTCAATTTGCAAAAGAAAAAACAATTTAAGTTTTTTTGAATATTAAATTCTAAAGTAGATTTTGATTTGTATATGTAAATGTGTATAAATATGGGTCAATCCATTTTTAACCCAATCTATTGGTTACCTATTTCCTTTTTATTTTTAATTTTAGGGTAAGGGAAGATAAAATTGGGGGAGGCGATAACATAATCTGTTGTCATTTAAGACATTTTATCATCATATATTCACAAATTACAATATTACTACACCAAGCATTTGTATGTTTTTGCTCTTGTGGGTAGAAGAATATTTAAATGAAGCAGAGAGATATAGAGTAAGCTACTTTTGTATTTTTTTTTTATGTATTCATGCGACAATAACAACTTCAAAAATTAGTTAATTCTGACATTATTCAAAGCAATACTTTTTGCCAAGAAACTCCTATATAAGAAAGAATACTTTAAAATAAATCTTCTTAAAGTATATATAATTAAGGACAGAAGAGATGGTACCATTATTTATAAAGCCATCATATGCAGTAGAGCAAGAAAACATGTCATTATTGATGAAATTCCAACTAAATTTAATATTCCTCCAATAGCATTCCAGGAACCTTCTCTTACCTATATATTATAAAAACATATTTTACAATTACAATTTAATTCTTTTTATGCCACCCTAACATAGATTACCAATAACATTTTTAATCCCATGTCACCATAACAGGATAACACATATAAGGTAAACCCAAATGCTACGCTTATGTAGAATTCATTCATTAAGAGGTTTAAAAAGTACTTTCATAAAATGAATCAAAGCTTATACAAATGAATTTCACATAAGCATATCACTGGGATTATCTAGATTTGTGTTACAGTTATACAGGATGAAAAACTTTATTTCAATTCTATATAGGTGAAGGGTAAAATAATCTATGAGAAGTTGAAATGAAAACAATGATTACAGATAGTGTGATGCTACCTTCTATTATTTCTTAAAATATAGTTGATTTAAAGATAAATATTTTACTAAAGATGAATAAATACTCGTTTGTGGAATGGAAAGACTACATCTTATCCCTGTTACTCAATAATAAATTTAGCATCTTTTATAGGTTAAAAGGTCTTCTTGAATCTAAGAAGAAAATTATCTTCATTTTTAACACAAAAAATGCATATGGAAGGCATAGAGTAAAATGTGATGAGACTTGTAAAACACAACTATATATATAAAATAAAAACTGAGACTCTAGGATTTCTTTAAGATTTTCTACTAACTTTGCTAAAAAGGACATTTTCAAAACTCAATTTGCAAACTAGCTCCAAGTCTTACTTTATTGGTGCAAAAGACACTATTTTATCATTTAAGTTAAAAAATATTGAGTCTTTATATCTAGGTCTTAAATAATGTTGAATTATTTCTTCCATCAGAACCTTAAAAGACTAACATCTCAGCCTCAAAATCTTAAATTGCAAATTATTTTTTCCATCTTTAAACTTTAAATTACACAATTTAAAATAAAATAAATAAATTTATTCCTTCCAAAATCTCAATTTTTCATCTTCACACCACCTTCTTCAGAAAAATTTTTAGGTCATTCATCAAAAAAATTACCCTTCAATGATATAATAATTCTTGAGTTCATCTATTATATTATTGTTAGTTCTCAACCATTGTTATTCAATTCATTCATTGTTATTTCTATTTAATTTTTTAATTTTTGTAAACGCTAAAGAACTTTACCAACAATCATCGACTACTCTCTTTGTTGATGATGTCTTATGAACAAGTATATATATATTAGATCGATTTGTGTCAATTATCGTCAAATATATTAAATTTACTAGTCAATTAATTCTTTAGTCATGAGTAAACACAAACACACACAAAAACACAAAAATACACAAACACACACACATACACACAAACACACAAAAGATGGACTACTATTTGCCTATAAATAATTAAATTATAAAAAATCACATAATATTATTTAAACTAATAACGTATGTTATATTATATGAGAGTCTCTTTATTTTTCCTTTTTTGGTAAAAACAAATATCATATTAATAAGTCTTAATATTCATCATTACATGGATTGTGGTGAAATTGTTGTTTAGTATGTGGATAGAGGTGTAATATAGTACACATTACAAAAGACACGAGTAGCAGATTACTTTGTTAGCCTAAAAAATATAATTCCCTCCTTGTTTGCTTTTTTATTCTTGGACACAAACAAGGGTTGAACTACCTAGTGAACAAGATAAATGATTGTCGATAGATTAGACCCCCTACTTAACTAGAGCACAAGTCACTTGGTTCTCCACTCGATGTCTACTCTAGCTAGTGGGTTGCCTAGCTGCTAAAGTAGTGCCCTGCAATCATTTAAGATGTTAGATAGAGTAGGACTATCATTTTGTAAATAATGTGTAATTTCCTTAAAATGTATATTAATTTATAATGGCATCAGCATTTTATCTAGTGCAATGTTAGCTCCTATAATAAGCCACATAGCTTGTTTGGATTGTTGTACCTTTGAAGATATTCTCCATGAATCTAGATATCCAGTTCCCTTCTGTATCACGAATGACTCCTCATATGCCTCATTTTCCTAATTCTATTTTGAATGATTCGTTTGTGTTTAGTTCAAATCCTATTGATGGTGGTTTGCATTCAACAAGATTATACTTATATTTATGTTGGCCGCACATTATTGTTTGTAAAAAATGATTTTTTTTTCTAGATGACAGTCTGTTTTACCATACAAATACTTTTCGAGATCTAATTTGATTATCATAGTTGCACAATCTCCATTCATTTGTTGGATGTGAGTAATTATTTCTTGATGATTATAATGTTGTTGGGATTTGATGTCCACTAGGTGATACAACCAGGAAACCTTTTGGACTTGGAGAGAAAAAATTTTATTTCTTCTACTTTGGCTGGGAGTTGTTGTATGGAAGAACGTGGTGTTAGATTCAGCTTCACCGATCCTGTTGACTCTATACTTTTAGTTTCTAGAAATCTTCCTCTAGTATAAGTATATGGTTGTATTCTTCAATTAGGTCAACATATTGTTTTGATAGGAAGGAGTTGGAGTATAATTGGATGATTTTGGATACCCTCAATTCCTCGGAGGAGTTTTCTATTTTTTTAATTAGAAATTTTGCCAAAAGCTGTATTATTCTAGATGGTAACATTTCATTTAAAAGAAGAGATTACCTTATATATGTTTTGTCAGTTAAGACAATTGAAGGAGATTAGATTTGGTAACTCGGGGTGTGAAGTCCACATGAGTTCAAAGAAAAATATTTTGTTGTTATGCTTATTTTTGTGTGGGAAAAGTGATATTATAATGAGACAATGATCGTAATGCCTATGAGGTAGGTGGGTACTTGTGCATCTCGATAACTACAAAAACACTTCACATTTTCTGGAAATATGTATAGTTTTTGTCACGACCCAAACACGAGCCGCGACTGGCACCCACACTTACCCTCCTATGTGAGCGAACCAACCAATCTAAACCTTAACATTTCAATTTAATATCAACAGAAAGTAATGCGGAAGACTTAAACTCGTTAATAAAAACCAATTTAATAACCTCTAAAATTCAACATCTATTATTCCCCAAAATCTGGAAGTCATCACCACAAGAACATCTATGATCAAATTACTAAACTA
>NC_028640.1:47326078-47331520 GCF_001406875.1 Solanum pennellii | reverse complement strand
TTCATCAAGCCTTCTTTTATACTAAGGCATCATCAATCTCATTAACAAAGTAGATTAGGGTTTTTAAAGATTTGGGATTCAATAGCTTCATCATGCTTATTTTATCACAATTATATACAAAATCACATCATGCATGCACACAATTAAGCATATAGAAGGGTTTACAATACTACCTAATGCATATCATTCGCTATTAAGAGTTGACTACGAATAGCATAAAGCATAACCTACCTCCACTGAAGATTCGTGATCAAGCAAGCAAGTTTCCCAAAGCTTTGTGTTTTTTTTCCCCTCGTTCGTTTCTCCCTCTCTCTACTCGTTCTCCCTCTCTTTCTGTTCTCTTTCTTTTTCTTATTCAAACCCTCTTTCTTTTACCCTAATTAGCATATAATTAAGTAAAAAGATGGCAATAATATCCCACTAATTAACTCAAGGTTACCTCTTTTAACCCCCAAGTAATTAGACATATTAACATTAACCCACTAACTTTATAATTAAAGCAGGAATAGTCCAAAACGCCCCTTAAATTACTTAACAGAAATCCGACCCAGCCTGGGATTATGCAGCCTGTCACGGCCCGTCGCGCCTGCGACGGTCCGTCCTGCTGCTCCGTCACAGAGTTGAGAGACTCAATTACACGAAAGGGTCTGTGACGGTCCGTCGTGCCCACGACGGTTCGTCCTGCAGGTCCGTCGCCAAGTTCAGAGAGTCGATTTCAGTACCCAAATTTCAGAAGTCTAAGTCTTTTGGAACGAGACCCCCTCGACGGCCCGTCGTGCCCATGACGGTCCGTCGTGGGTTCCGTCGACTCACACAGTTTTTCCAGAAATAAAATCTGCTGCTCAAAACGACTAAACAGGTCGTTACAATAGATACCAATTTACCCATCGTTCGTCCCCGAACGATCACGAGAAGAAAACAAGGGCGAAAAGGGAGTACCTGAATCTGTAAACAGGTGTGGGTATCTTTCTTGCATATCAGCCTCCTTCTCCCAAGTGGCCTCTTCAACTGGTCGATTCTTCCATTGGACTTTGATGGATGCAATCTCCCTTGATCTCAACTTGCGAATTTCTCTATCTAGAATGGCAATAGGATCCTCCTCATAGGACAAATTTTCATCAAGTAGAACCGAATCCCAACGAATGATGTAGTTTCCATCCCCATGGTATCTTTTTAACATAGACACATGAAATACCGGATGCACTCCGGACAGCCCTGGAGGCAAGGCTAACTCATAAGCCACCTCTCCTACTCGCTTAAGTACTTCAAAGGGACCAATATACCTTGGGCTTAGCTTACCCCTTTTACCAAACCGCATCACCCCTTTCATGGGCGAAACCTTCAGTAAGACTTGCTCACCCTCCATAAACTCCAAGTCTCTAACCTTTCGATCTGCATATTCCTTTTGCCTACTTTGCGCCGCTAAAAGCTTTTCTTGAATAGATTTCACCTTCTCTAATGAATCCCTCAAAAGATCAGTACCCCAAGGTCTAACCTCAAATGCATCAAACCAACCAATGGGAGACCTACATCTCCTCCCATACAATGCCTCGAATGGGGCCATATCAATACTTGAGTGATAGCTATTATTGTATGAGAACTCTGCTAAGGGTAAGAAGTTATCCCAATGACCACCAAATTCTATCACACATGCACGAAGCATATCCTCCAACACCTGAATCGTTCGCTCAGACTGTCCATCGGTCTGAGGGTGAAATGCAGTACTAAGGTCCAACCTAGTACCTAATTCAGCATGCAATGTTCTCCAAAACTTAGAAGTAAACTGCGTACCTCTATCTGATATGATGGAGAGTGGAACTCCATGCAACCGAACAATCTCTGAGATGTAAAGTTTGGCTAACTTCTCTGCATTGTAAGTCACCTTGACCGGAATGAAGTGAGCAGACTTAGTTAACCTGTCAACAATTACCCAAATAGAATCAAACTTACCCAATGTCTTTGGAAGACCAACCACAAAGTCCATTGCAATCCTTTCCCACTTCCATTCAGGAATTGGCATTCTCTGAAGTGTTCCTCCGGGCCTCTGGTGTTCATACTTTACTTGTTGACAATTTGGACATTTGGCAACAAAATCAACAATGTCGCGCTTCATTCTACTCCACCAAAAGTGTTGCTTTAGGTCACGGTACATCTTGGTTGCACCAGGATGTATAGAATATCCGGAACTATGAGCCTCTGTAAGAATAGTGTGGATCAAATCATCAACACGGGGCACACATACCCTTCCCTTAATTCTCAAAACACCTTCCTCATCCATTATTGCTTCTTTAGCCTCTCCTCGCAACACCATATCCCGAATTCGGCTTAATTTCTCATCATCAAACTGTTTTCCCTTGATCTTGTCAAGAAAAGAAGATCTCGCCTCCACACTGGCCAAAAATCCTCCCTTCTCATTTACTTCCAACCTCATAAGGTCATTAGCCAGAGTCTGAACCTCTCTAGCCAATGGGCGCCTAGAAGCTTGTAAGTGAGCTAAACTACCCATGCTCCCTGCTTTTCTACTTAAGGCGTCTGCCACCACATTAGCCTTTCCTGGGTGATACAAGATAGTGACATCGTAGTCCTTCAGTAGTTCCATCCATCTCCTCTGTCTCAAGTTCAAATCTTTCTGAGTAAAGACATACTGTAGGCTACGATGATCCGTATAGACTTCACACTTAACCCCATATAGATAGTGTCTCCATTGCTTTAATGCAAACACTACCGCAGCCAACTCCAAATCGTGGGTCGGATAATTACGTTCATGCACCTTTAATTGCCTCGAAGCATACGCAATTACATTCTTCTCTTGCATTAGCACTGCACCCAAACCAGAATAGGATGCATCACAATATACAATGAAGTTCTTACCCTCTACTGGCAAGGTAAGGATAGGTGCGCTAGTCAACAAGGTCTTGAGTTTCTGAAAGCTTTCCTCACATTCATCCGACCATACAAATGGAACATTCTGCTTAGTCAAGTTCGTCAATTGGGAAGCAATAGAAGAGAATCCCTTGACAAATCGACGGTAGTAACTGGCTAAACCAACAAAGCTTCTTATTTCTGACACATTAGTAGGTCTTACCCAATTCTTCACTACTTCGATCTTAGAAGGATCCACCATCACTCCATCCTTAGAAACCACGTGCCCCAAGAAGGACACTGAATCTAGCCAAAACTCACACTTGGAGAATTTGGCATAAAGCTTTTTCTCCCTCAACATTTCCAACACAATTCTCAAATGCTCCTCATGTTCCTTCTTACTCTTGGAGTATATCAGTATATCATCAATAAATACGATCACAAAGAGATCCAGATATGGCTTAAAAATCCCGTTCATCAAGCTCATGAAAGCAGCAGGGGCATTCGTTAGTCCAAAGGACATTACCAAGAATTCATAATGCCCATACCTAGTTCGAAAAGCAGTCTTTGGCACATCTGCTGCCCGTATTTTCAATTGATGATAACCAGACCTCAAGTCAATCTTAGAGAAGACACAAGCACCTTGTAACTGATCGAACAAATCATCAATGCGAGGAAGAGGATACCTGTTCTTAACAGTTACTTTATTTAGTTGCCGGTAATCTATGCACATCCGAAGACTCCCATCTTTCTTCTTCACAAACAAAACAGGAGCACCCCAAGGGGATGCACTCGGTCTAATAAAGCCTTTCCCTAACAATTCTTGAAGTTGGGATTTTAACTCCCTTAACTCTGCTGGAGCCATTCTATAAGGGGGTATGGAAATGGGACGAGTACCCGGCTCCAAATCAATGCAAAAGTCAATATCCCTGTCCGGTGGCATACCAGGAAGGTCTGCAGGGAACACATCCAGAAACTCACGAACTACCGAAACCGACTCAATCGAAGGTACTTGGGTAGTATCATCCCTGAGGTGTGCCAAGAACGCTAAACACCCTTTACTAACCATTTTCTTAGCACGAAGAAAGGAGATGATACGAACTGGAGTGGAAGTGTAGTCACCCTCCCACACTAACGGATCTGTCCCAGGCTTGGCCAACGTTACAGTTTTAGCATTACAATCTAAGATTGCAAAATTTGGAGAAAGCCAAGTCATACCCAGAATTACATCGAAATCAACCATTTCTAAGATAACCAAGTCTACACGAGTGTTGCTACCCATAAAAGTCACCAGACAAGACCTATATACCTTTTCGACTATCACAGACTCACCCACCGGAGTAGAAACACGAATAGGCATGTCAAGCATTTCACAATGTAAATTAAGACCAGTAGCAAATGAGGAAGATACATATGAAAATGTGGAGCCAGGATCAAATAATACAGAAGCCATGCAATCACAAACCAAAAGATTACCTGTGATAACAGCATCTGATGTCTCCGCTTCAGACCGCCCAGGGAAAGCGTAACAGTGGGCCCTATCACCTGTCTGCCCATTGCCCCTACCATGTGGTGTTGTAGTAGCTCCAGTTTGTCCGTCACCTCGGCCGTTTTGGTTACCACCATTACCTCGGCCACCACGTCCTCTAGAATAACGGCCTCTACCATGACCACCTCTACCCCTAGCCATCGGGGGTCTATAACTCTTTTTTGGACAATTCCTCCTAATATGTCCAGTCTCCCCACATCCATAACATTTTCTGGAGTCTAGCATAGGTCTCTGTGAGAATGACGAGGTCTGGGAATAACCTCCAACCTCAGAGAAATTTTGACCGGTCTGAGGTGGACCCTCAACTACAGTCTGTAGTGAAGACTGAATTGGTCGGACTAAGTAACCTCCTGAACCCTGTCCTCTAGAGTAAAAACCCTTAAACTCACCTCCCTTTCGAAACCTTTTAGATGTCGATGCCATGGTGAAGTCGTCTGGCTTCACTCCCTCCACCTCTATCACGAAATCTACCACTTCTTGGAAGGATTTCGCTGTAGCCGCTACCTGTAAGGCTGAAATCCGCAAATCTGACCTCAACCCTTTCACAAAACGGCGAATCCGCTCTTGTGAACTGAAGCAAAGCTGAGTGGCTTACCTAGATAATGCACGAAACTTAGTCTCATACGCAGTGACCGTCATTTTGCCTTGCTCTAGGCTTAAGAACTCATCTCTCCTCCTATCCCTCAAGGTCCGGGGGATGTACTTCTCCATAAACAAGCTAGAGAATGACGCCCAAGTCATAGGTGGTGCCTGTGCGGGTTGACACTCGACATGCGACCGCCACCACATTTTGGCGTTTCCTTGAAACTGATAAGTCACAAACTCCACACCAAACCGTTCTACTATACCCATCTTATGTAGTAACTCATGATAATCAACCAGAAAATCGTAGGCATCCTCAGATTCAGCACCCTTGAAGACTAAAGGTTTCAATTTCAAGAACTTACTTAAAAGTTCATGCTGATCGCTTGTCATTATAGGTCCTGTAGTCAGACGAGGAAATGTGCCTATTTCCAATGGCACATCCATAC
>NC_028640.1:47322950-47323247 GCF_001406875.1 Solanum pennellii | reverse complement strand
CTACCTCCACCGAAGATTCGTGATCAAGCAAGCAAGTTTCCCAAAGCTTTGTTTTTTTTCCCCACGTTCGTTTCTCCCTCTCTCTACTCGTTCTCCCTCTCATTCTGTTCTCTTTCTTTTTCTTATTCAAACCCTCTTTCTTTTACCCTAATTAGCATATAATTAAGTAAAAAGATGGCAATAATATCCCACTAATTAACTCAAGGTTACCTCTTTTAACCCCCAAGTAATTAGACTTATTAACATTAACCCACTAACTTTATAATTAAAGCAGGAATAGTCCAAAACGCCCCTTAA
>NC_028640.1:47311649-47322848 GCF_001406875.1 Solanum pennellii | reverse complement strand
AGTTCAGAGACTCAATTCCACGAAAGGGTCTGTGACGGTCCGTCGTGCCCACGACGGTTCGTCCTTCAGGTCCGTCGCCATGTTCAGAGAGTCGATTTCAGTACCCAAATTTCAGAAGTCTAAGTGTTCTGGAACGAGACCCCTGCGACGGTCCGTCCTGCAGGTCCGTCGCCAAGTTCAGAGAGTCGATTTCAGTACCCAAATTTCAGAAGTCTAAGTGTTCTGGAACAAGACACCCTCGACGGCCCGTCGTGCCCATGACGGTCCGTCGTGGGTTCCGTCGACTCACAAAGTTTTTCCAGAAATAAAATCTGCTGCTCAAAACGACTAAACAGGTCGTTACAGTTTTTCAAAATAAGACTTAGTCTATTTTTATGCACTTATTGTACAACGTATTTGCTACCTTTTAAACCTAAATCAATCATCTCATAGTAACTAGTACTGCAATGAAAATAACTTTTAGCGGCAATAGATAAACACTTTAATAAAGAGTGTTTAAGTTTTTACCGACATTAATTAAGTGCCATTAGATCCAATGTCAGTAAATCCTTTAGTAACATATACAAAGAGTGATAGTTACAGCTAAATATATATATTTAGCAGCAATTGTTAATTAATTTCCGCTAAAGCTCATTTTTGGTGTAGTGTAATCACATCCTAAAAGTCATTTACCGGAGAATTGATAATAGTTCTGCCTCCAACTTTATCTATATTGCCCAACAGTTTTTTAATATTACCCCTATTACCTAATGCATCTTAATAGATGTTCTTAATTGTTTCTATGTTTTCCCTTGAAATATTTCGTACATTATGCAATAATTTGAGATTATCTTTTGATAAGATTTTTAAAAGATTGCTATTGTTTAAAAGTGTAGCTTCAGTAGATTGTGATGATAAAGTAGGAGTTATTGCAAAAGATAAGGTATAGGTTTATTAGGGGTTATAATAGGTAATGGATGATCTAGAATTTTTTTTTATCATTGGTACTCAATTATGCTCTATTTAAAAGTTATTTTATAGATTAGGTGCTTAGTTAATATATTTGAATAAGTTATTAGATATTGTACACAAATAATAGTGTGTTAGTACAAAAGGCTGTAGGTGCTTAAGCACCCATACTTCATAACATATGTCCACAATGATACTAGGAGTGTAGGTTTTTGTCTCCCACCTTACTTTTTACAATAGTTGAGGCGGAGTTATTTTTATCTTTATTTTTGTTTAATTTAAATATATTGTTGACATTGTTTGTCGTAACATTGGGAATGTATTAGTCTATCCATTGCTTTAAGCTCTTTTTAGGGAATGATGTTGATTGAGTCCCCTTCAAGATAACTCGATTTTGATGAGTTTCCATTATTTGTAGATTTTAGAGTCAAGAAACTTACTTTTATTAGCATCGAATAAATTGACGTTAATACTTTTATCACTTGAGCTAGAATCTAAGGTTGGCCGTTTTTCATAATTCCTTTTCTCTTTAAATAATACCATCTTCCACAATTGGTAGGTGCTTCAACTTGTGTTGGAGTGGTGCTCTATTGTGGCTCATTTGTTTATTGGATTTTTCTTTTTGCAAGTGGTATTAGTTTTTCCAAAGACACCACATTTGGTACAAAGTATATATACTATTTCCTTCATAGACAAGGCTTTGTACGCGGCGACCTATAAAGATATGATTATTGACTGGTAATCCAATTGGTACCTATACACAAATGTGTGTATATGATCCGCTCAATGCATAGGATGTACATCCATCTTTACTAAATTCCCTATTTTATTCCCTACTTGAGCTAAGATTCATGGTCGTAGAATTATGTTGTCGTTCGGGTAGTATGATCCAGAAGTGAAATAGGGGGCGATTTTTTTCGATTTTCTTCCTCGAATAGTTGACATAGAAGAGTCGCTAGTTAACTTTTGGTTTTCAGGAATAAACAAACAGAAATGAAAGTGTGAAAGGTAAAGTTGACATAGGATGTTTTTATACTAGTTGAGATCCATTGTAGATCTTATGTCCAATTTCCTTGGGTTGCAAGGGTGTTGTCTTCTAGTTTTCTGAAATTTGTAGTAAATACAAGTTTTTGATATAGTTCCTATATCTACATTAAACGTTTTTTCTTTCTATTTTCGTTTGATACAAAGCCTTACCAACAATATTTTTAGACTCCTGTGCATCCTCTCTTTAGCAGACGCTGGCTTTTATATGGTGTTGTGATGTTGAGACTTGAATCTTCTTGATGAAGATATGGAAACCCAAGAGCTTTTATCTTTGAAAAAGGAGTAGTAGAGATCCTTATTTAACAAGAATTTAATAATGTTAAGGCTTATCTTTAGATTACTTCTTGATTGCTCCGAGATCTTTATTTAGTCCTTGTCGATTAACGTCTTTCCTGATGAAATAATCATTGATTCGGTTCACCTGATTGTAGCCATTATATCTTCCTTGAATCAAATAAGATTCTTTTTAATTGTCATATTTTTTTATTATTCAACCATTCATTTTTAATATCATCATGGAGTGCATTACAGACTCTGTACAAAACATTGTTGCTTCCAATTAAACATGCAAGTGTACGTGGTTGCGCAAGTAATATGGTGACCCTAAAGAGCCAGATTATCAAACAAAAAAAATTGTCAATTAATTATTCTTACTAAATTATATTTGTAATTATTTATTTGCCCACAACAATTTGTGTTTATTTTTTATCTTTTCATATGCATTTTTTTTTCTTCGTATCATTTTGTATCTAGGTGGAAACACAATTTCATCTTAAACCTTGTCTTGAACCGAAAATTCCTCCTTATCCAGAGATGGAACCATTTAAACCTCATAGGATTTTGCTAATGCATCAGGCTTGTAGTAATAAGAGCAGTAAGGATATAAATTTGTAATATTCTTGCTATTTAAAACAACAATTGTGTGTGCGAAGGTATCTCTTCTAATTGAAATATTACACATGTCCATTCTTTTCGCTTAAGGCAAAATAATATGTCTTCTTCTAGATTCATAAATTGAGAAAACAAATTTAGATGATGGAACAATCTGCAAACATTAAAAAATTTATTGATATGTTATATGAAATGCCACTATTTTCTATTTTTTCAAACTAATGTTCATAAAAAAGCCAAATGATCCATAGCAAATGCAAAAAATGTATATAGTTTGCTATCTTTATACATACCCTCATCTTTGAACATTTAGGTGCATTTACAATCAACACCTCCTCAAATATTCTCCACAATGTATACTTTGTATGTGAGGCTATTTCTCTGTTTTTACAGTTTCAAGAACAAAATCGAATACTAGCCTCTTTAAAAAATATTACTATAGAGAATTGGCGTGCCTCAACAAGGCAGTCATTAACTCGAAGTCATCATTCTACCGCTGTTTACTGTTGAATGAACACTCGACCACTTCTCGTACCTAGCATCCTCTAGTTACTCGTTAACTCTATGATAAACATTTTCCACCTTAGCCATTAATTTATCAAAATAGTTCTTCTCAATAAGTCTTAGCCTTAGAGAAGAATAGATCACATAGGGTGATTCTGCTCCTCTTGAAGTTTGTACATACATTCTTCCAAAGATGCCACGTGCATGCATAATGACGTACATTTGAAGCACACTGATTACACGCTTCATAATACTTTAATTGTTATGTAATACAACACATATTTTTTCACGCTTGCCAAATGTATTTCTGAATTGTTCAAAGAACCATGTTCATGAACAATTATTTTCTATTTCTACAACTCCTCCTGTCAATGAAAATATGAAACCTATCACATATCAACACACATGATACTTTGGTTTGATATAACATTAACACTATGTATAAGTTATTATACAAAAAAGCAAGTTCACCATCACAAAAACACATATATGCCCCATCCAGTGTAATTGCTCATATAAATGCCTTTTGTAAGCTCGACAAAAATGTGCACCGTCGACAATAACTACCGATCTGCTGAACTTATTCAACCCCCTAATCAATGGTCTCAAGGCTGTTAAAAGATACATGAATTCATCTTTCTCCGACTGGTGCATCGTTACATATTATTTTAGATACGCAATACTTAACATGTATATGTATCTCGGCATCTGCCTATAACCATCTGCTGTTTTGCCCCTTATCATTACAAATGTATGTACATTAGCATGTCATGTTTTCTAGTTAGGCATCTCCATCCCCATAGAATTATCTAACATCGAGAATTACATCATTCGGAATATGAATTCTCTTATGGTAGACCAATTAAGGAACAGTCACAGTACTGACAAACCCAATTATTTTGATCATATTAATGCATACACCAAATGCATATATGATGCTACAAAGACTCAACTTTGTCGTTTATATGGTGTCGACATCTCTCTCTTCGTTGTCGTCTATGAATAATTCTCTTCACTTGTTAGACATTCTCGAATTAACTCTTCTGTTTGAAATTGAAGTTCATTAGGTATTTCTTCAAAGTATTCTGTGTTTGATCCTCCCGTATTACAGTGTATTAGTTCAGTTGAATCTTCTACTTTCTCTTTTCCTGTATGTAAAAGTAATTAATGATGATGTATGTTAAACAGATTGTCCGGAAGATGAATGATGTACCTATTAACATAATATGTATTAGAAGCTCAATAATATTGTAGCACTTTGCCTTTTTGTCATTGTTTATGTGGTGTTGCATTCTAATTCTTCATCCGGCACATACAATTTTTTGACTGTATAGTTTTACCACCCCTATTTCACATTTAAATTGCTCAATTTGAGTTTGAAGACCAAGTCCATCCTGCATTGACTGCAAATATGGGAAGGTACATCAGTCTCACTTTCGAAAATATTTTAACTAACTTGTGAGCAAAAGTATAAAGAAGTTTCTCCGTAACCCCATCAAGGACCAAATCAGTATTCCCACCAATGTCCTTGACCTTTATGTGTATCTTAAACCTATGTAAGCGTAAAACATCGTTAGAGTTCCTTTGAACGTAAGTTGTGGCTACAATGTTAGTTGCTTTTACCTATCATATGTAAAAATGAAGGTCTGTGTGTATATATATATATATATATATATATATATATATATATATAAATAAGAGTAGCATGCTGATTCACGCCTTGTGCTTATGATGTGAAGGGTTTATTATAGTACTTACCTCTATGTCCGTACTCTAGTTAGAATCTACTAACTCTGCAATAGTCAACCAACTTTAAAACATAGCTTCTGCAAGGGGAACGTTACTTGCATTTTCACTCCCAATAGTATGTACATCAACGGGGTGATGTTGTCCATTTTAAGACTAACATATATTTTGCTTGTTGTGGTGGTGGTAAAAGTCAGTTCACTTATTATGAAAAAAACAAAACTAAATGTCAATGTCCTTGATATGTTACTATTAAAAGTTTCCAGTCAGTTGAGAAGAAATAGTTACATATGAATTTGTTTAGAGTAGTAGCAGTAATGATCAAAATGGATGGTACCAAGTGGATGGATATACGGAAGTGTAAAATACCTTACCCTGATCCACCCACAAAGTTATTCTTGCTTTGATAGTCATGTACTAACTAAAAGAAAATTAGATGTAGCTTCTTTGGGATGAAAGAATTTGAATGTAATTTAATTGTGATAAGAATATTACAGATCAATAAGACTGTGTATGTCGCGTTTCTTCCACTTTGAAATCATACTCTCCATATAACCGATTCCAAGTATGAATTAAACTACATCTACTAGTTAAGGAGGGAAATTATTTACTGTATACGTTGGAGACCATGTGTAACATAAATAGAAAGAATGGATGTGCCTGCTAGGACGATGTTGTTGTTGTAATATCCGGAAGAATGTTATTTAAAAGTTTGAATACATTGATATGTATTCAGCAGTTATTTCTGAAACTTTGAAGTTTCTCATAATGATTGCATAACCTTTGCACAACTTTTCTCGAAACTTGTTAATTTGATTCTTCCAGATTACCTTGTTCATCAAAGTCCCCTGTTAGAAGTAAATGTGCAAGAAAGTTTGGAATAACAAAATTCATAATGTTGTATAAACGGAATATGAACGATGCAATACCTTCTCGAAAAGGGAGTAAATACTTGTTGTTTCCAATTCTTAAAAGGCGTCGCTCCGCATATAAGTTGTATCCTTTTTGAGACGGTGTGATTGTAGGGGCTGAGGCAACACTAGAGTGTTTGTGTTTTTTGGGTTAAAATGTAGTTTAATGTAGGGGTTCTTAAAGGAAAGGGTATTTTTTGGAATATTTTAAATTAAAAGGGTTTTCTGGATGGTGGTGGCGCCACATAGGCGGCACTAAGGTTTTCCTATATATATATACTAGTTCTTGGTAAAATGTGTGTTGCACGTTTGTCCCACAAAATTATATAAAATTTAATTATTATATAGAAAGTGTTGAAATTAAAAAAAATAACTTTTATCCATTTATATTTTGTTCATTCAATAAAACCCTAAACATTAAACCCTAAACCCTAAACCCTTAACCCTAAACCCTAAACCCTAAACCCTACATAGTAATCGAATAGTACATTGATCATCAAGCGAAAAATATGGAAAACTAATTAAGATACTACAGATTAAAATAATATGAATATATCTATATGAATTATCCTTAACAATATCTAATTAGCCTAAATAACAATTTTCTAAGGAGCAAAATTCGATTGCAAGCAAAATAAATAAAAGAAAAATGTGATTTTAATTAATGAAATGTTGTGACTACAATTCCGTTGTTCTCTTGATTCTCTCTGCAAAGTTTCTCCGTGATCCGAAAGCCTTCAATAATGTATTTCTCGAATTGTTTGATGATTTAGACCTCCATGAGATATTGTGTATCTCCGAGACGTCCGAAAGCGCTTCGTCATTTCAAGTCGATCTTCGTGAAGAACTCTGTTGACCACTCCGTCGCAGAGCTGTGACATTGATGTTGTAGCTTTCTCCAATTTTCTTAATTCTTTTTTAAGAGTTTTCTTGATTCACCTAGAATGTCATGTACATCCCCTATTTATAGTAGTAGGGAGTGGACAAGGTTGCATATGATTGGCTAAAGGATGTCATTTTGACACTTGGCGCATTGTGATTCATTCTTGTATTTGACAGGAACTACCACCTCATTTCGACATGTGTCGTCACTCTGTGACACGTGGAATGGGTTTGGGATTCAAGGTGAAATGGACCTCGGATTTGAATTTAATTAGATGTACTTATTCATTTGTAAATCCCAAATTTAACTATTCATCCCAAATGAACATGGATTTAATTCAAATTGTGTATGAATTTGAATCTATAGAATTTATGTGTGTAAATATGTCCCTTACTTCGAGACTTGTCAACGTGTTTTCGGTTTTTTTGAGACTTGCCAATGTGTAGGCTTGCCGAATTGGACAACGATAGTTTGTGTCTTCATGAATATGTATTCATTTTTTCAAGATTTCAAAAGTGAGTTTTAGTCATTTTCGAATGACCATAACTTCTAGTTCAGGAGGTGTTTAGTGTTATATGAATAGAGATCACGTCGGAATATCTTTAAAACGATGCCAAGTTTTAAAACTTTTGAGGTCGTATGAGGGAGATATGACTTTCAAAAGTTGGGTTGTTGGGCAGAGGAAATCCCAAATCTGGATTTGTTAAGGGTGTTTTCGTCTTTTCCTAAATCAATTATTAATTTCGTTTTAAGGGTAATAAATTGTGGTCTAAGCTTATTACAATAAGTTTTAACAATTAGAAAATAAGTTAGGGCTTTGAAAGAAAGGAGAAAAGAGGAGAATGGAGAAGAAGACGCAAGAACGCGAAGAATTCATTGCGTGGATTTCGCAGGGTGATCCCTTTGAGGTATGTCGGATATTGTGTGTTGGGTTACTTCACCCACACATTATTTTGTTTCAGTTCAGCTAAATTGAGGATTTATTTCATGTTAGAGTTAAGTTCTTGAAAGAACGTTTGATTTCTTGTTGATTGTATTGTTGGCGGTCATTGTTGATTAGATACTTGTTAATTCGAGTTATTTTGAGTTGAATTCAGTTGTTATTGATAGTACCAATGGTCCCAATCGTTTAGTGAAAGATATAGGAAGTTTTGGTGAGTGTAGAGATGGAAAACGAGTTGAAGAGATTGTTTGATGCGCCGAGGTAGAGGAAGGCGCGACGCTCCTGCAATGCACCAGAAATTTGACTTAGTCAACAAAGTCCTCGCGTGGCATGCCACTAGTGCGCCAGAATCAGGCCTCAATCAGCATAGGCTGGCGCGGCGCGCCACCAATATGCTCGACCCGGAGTTTTTCGTCCAGTTTTTGTTGAGTAGCCTTTTAAGGTCCTTCCAAGGTACATGCTCCAATGAATTCTAATCACTTCAAATGATCACTAAATACCTAGAAATCATCCACGAACTCAAACTTAATACATGAATCCATAATCCATTAAAGGAATGTTTATATCTGTCACGACCCAAAACGAGCCGCGAGTGGCACCAACACTTACCTTACTAGGTGAGCGAACCAACAATCCAAACCCCAACGTTTACCAGTATATAAATTTTGAATAGTAAATAAAATGCGGAAGATCCAAAACTCATTAACGAAATCAATTAAATAAGCTTCTAAACTATAATACTTATCGTCCCCAAAATCTGGAAGTCCTCACATCAAGAACATCTATCCTCAAATTATTAAGTCTAAGAGTATTTAAGAACTAAAATAAGTAGAAAGATGGTCCATGTCCGAACTTCAAAGACATCAAGACGTGAAGAAGAGAATCCAGCCCGAGCTAGGAATAATAGCTCACCCTGAAATCTGACGTGCTGAAGACTTGCTAGAGTTGAGGACGAGTCGAAGTCAATGGTTCACTTGCTGCACTCCACAAAACAACAAGAAGGAAATAAAAGTAGGGGTTAGTACAAGGAACACGTACTGAGGAACACGTACTGAGTAGGTATCATCGGCCAACTCAAAATAGAAAGCAATATATACTGAATAATAATATAAAATCAACCACAATACTTAACAGATGACAATCAACAAGTACAAGAACCATTGGCAACAACACCACGCACACCTATGAGGACTCAAGCCTCCACACCATACTCATTTGGGAAATAGGTTCTTCGAAATTGAGTATATTAACATAATTTAAGATTACTTCTCTTTATTCTTATCGTGTCGGAACGTGACACTCCGATCCCCTAATGCTACGTGTCGGAACGTGACACTCCGATCCATTAATACTACCGTGTCGGAACGTGACACTCCGATCCATTATTCCTACCGTGTTGGAATGTGACACTCCGATCCCCTAATGCTACGTGTAGGAACGTGACACTTCGATCCATTATTACTACTGTGTCGGAATGTGACACTCCGATCCATTTATCTCATTATTTAAGTTCATCAAGCTTTCTCTATGTCAAGCGTCATCTTAATAGAGAGGATTTAAGATTGGAGATTCAACAGTCTCATCATTTTAACCACCACAATTATACGATCACAACATACAAACACACAATCAAGTATATAGAAGAATTTACAATACCATCCAATACATATCAATCGCTATTAGAGTTTATCTATCACATAGAAATAAACCATAACCTACCTCCACCGAAGAATCGTGATCGAGCAAGCTATCTCCCCAATGCCTTTTGCTTTCCTCTTCGTTCTCTCTTTCTCGCTCGTTCTCCCTCTCTGCTTCTTTTCATTTTTCTTCTCCAGATTCTTTTTCTTTTACCCTAATTATCATATAATCCATTATGATAAAAGTAACCCATTATTTATTTTAAAGTTATCTCCTTTAACCCCCAAGTAAATAAATTATTAAACATACCCCACTAATTTCATAAAGATTGTCATGAATAGTCCAAAACACCCCTTTAAAACCTTTAGCAGAAATTCGACCCAGTTGGGGTTACGCAATTTGTGACGGTTCATCATATGTACGACGGTCCGTGTTGCAGTTCCGTCGTGAAGTTCAGAGATTCGATCTCAGTACCCAGATTTCAGAGTTGAAGTGTTTTGGAACGAAGACCCTCGACGGTCCGTCGTGACCATGACGGTACGTCGCCTGATCCGTCGACCCAGTCAGTTATTTTCAAAATAATTTTACTGCTCGAACCTACTAAATAGGTTTTTATAATAGATACCAATTTACCCATCGTTCGTCCCCGAACGATCACAGGAAGAAAAAGCAAGGGAGAGAATGAGTACCTGAATCTGTAAAAAGATGTGAATATCTTTCTTGCATATCCGCCTCATTCTCCCAAGTAGACTCTTCAACTGGCCGATTCTTCCACTGAACCTTGATAGATGCAATCTCTTTTGATCTCAACATGCGGACTTCTCTAGCTAGAATAGCAACCGGCTCCTCCTCATAAGACAAATTCTCATCGAGAAGAACTGAATCCCAACGAATAATGTAGTTTCATTCCCCATGGTACTTTTTCAGTATAGACACATGAAATACCGGGTGCACTCCTGAGAGTCCTGGAGGCAATGCCAATTCATAAGCCACCTCCCCCACGCGCTTCAAAACTTCAAATGACCCAATATACCTCGGACTAAGTATACCTCGCTTACCAAACCGCATCACCCCTTTCATGGGTGAAACCTTCAGTAAGACTTGTTCGCCCTCCATAAAATTCAAGTCCCTAACCTTTCGATCTGCATATTCCTTCTGCCTGCTCTGAGCTGCTATAATCTTATCCTGGATGAATTATACCTTATCTAATGATTCCCTCAAAAGATCGGTACCCCAAGATCTTACCTCAAATGCATCAAACCAACCAATAGGAGATCTACATCTCCTCCCATACAGTGCCTCAAATGGAGCCATATCAATACTTGAGTGATAGCTATTGTTGTATGAAAACTCTGCTAAGGGTAAGAATTTATCCCAATGACCACCAAATTCTATCACACATGCACGAAGCATATCCTCCAACACCTGAATTGTTCGCTCAGACTGACCATCGGTCTGAGGGTGAAATGCAGTACTAAGATCCAGCTTAGTACCTAATTCAACATGTAATGTTCTCCAAACATAGAAGTAAACTGCGTACCTCTATCTGACATGATGGAGAGTGGAACTCCATGCAATCGAACAATTTCTGAGATATAGAGTTTGGCTAACTTCTCTGCATTCTGAGTCATCTTGACCGGAATGAAGTGAGCATACTTAGTTAGCCTGTCAACAATTACCCAAATAGA
>NC_028640.1:47310217-47310605 GCF_001406875.1 Solanum pennellii | reverse complement strand
TTGCCTCCACACAGGCCAAAAATCCTCCTTTCTCTAGTACTTCCAGCCTCATAAAGTCATTAGCCCATGTCTGAACCTCTCCAGCCAATGGGCGTCTAGAAACCTGTAAGTGGGCTAAGCTACCCATGCTCCCTGCTTTTCTACTTAAAGCATCTGCCACAACATTAGCTTTTCCTGGGTTATACAATATAGTAATATCAATGTCCTTCAATAGTTCCATCCACCTCCTCTGCCTTAAATTCAAATCTTTCTAGGGTAAAGACGTACTGTAAACTACGATGATCTGTATAAACTTCACACTTGACCCCATAACGATAATGTCTCCATTGCTTTAATGCAAATACTACTGCAGCCAACTCCAAATCATGGGTCGGATAGTTACGTTCAT
>NC_028640.1:47300123-47303221 GCF_001406875.1 Solanum pennellii | reverse complement strand
ACGAATAGCATAAACCATAACCTACCTCCACCGAAGATTTCGTGATCAAGCAAGCAAGTTTCCCAAAGCTTTGTTTTTCCCTCTTCGTTCATCTCTCTCTCTATCAATCGATCCTCTCTCTCTCTCTTTGTTCTTTTTATTTTTCTTATTCCAACCCTCTTTCTTTTACCCTAATTAGCATATAATTAAGTATAAACGATTGCAATAATAATCCACTAATTAACTCAAGGTTACCTCTTTTAACCCCCAAGTGATTAGACTTATTAACATTAACCCACTAACTTTATAATTAAAGCAGGAATAGTCCAAAACGCCCCTTGAATTACTCACAGAAATCCGACCCAGCCTTGGATTTACGCACCCTGTGACGGGCCTTCGTGCCTGCGACGGTCCGTCCTGCTGCTCCGTCACAGAGTTCAGAGACTCAATTCCTGTGGAAGATGTGTGACGGTCCGTCGTGCCCACGACGGTCCCTCCTGCCATTCCGTTACGAAGTTCAGAGAGTCGATTTCAGTACCCAAATTTTAGAATTCTAAGTGTTTTGGAACGAGACTCCCTCGACGGTCCGTCGTGCCCATGACGGTCCTTCGTGGGTTCCGTCGTCTCAGCCTGTTTTTCCCGAAATAAAATCTGCAGCTCAAAACGACTAAACAGGTCGTTACATGGGCCCTATCACCTGTCTGTCCATTGCCCCTATCATGTTGCGCTGCAGCAGTTCCAGCTTGCCCGCCACCCCGACTGATTGGGTGACCACCATTACCTTGGCCACCACGTCCTCCAGAATGGTGGCCTCTCCCATGACCACCTCTACCTCTAACTATTGGGGGTTTGTAACTCTGTTTTGGACAATACTTCCTAATATGTCAAGCCTCCCCACATCCATAACAATTCCTGGAGTCAAGCATAGGTCTTTGTGAAAGTGACGAAGTCTAAGGATAACCTCCAAACTCAGAAAAAGGCTGACTAGGCTGCAATGGACCCCCAGCTAAAGCCTGCAGGGCAGACTGAATAGGGCGGTTTTGGTAACCTCCTGAACTCTGCCTCTGGAGTAAGAACCGCTAAACTCACCTCCCTTACGGAACTTCTTAGATGTCGACGCCATGGTGAAGTCGTTTGTCTTCACCCCCTCCACTTCTATCACAAAATCAACCACTTCCTAAAAGAATTTTGCTGCAGCAGCTACCTGTAAGGCTGGCATCCGCAAATCTGACCTCAATCCCTTCAAAAAATGGTGAATCCGCTCTTGTGGACTGAAACAAAGCTGAGTGGCATACCTAGATAGTGCACGAAATTTAGCCTCATAAGCAGTAACAGACATCCTTCCTTGCTCTAGGCTCAGGAATTCATCTCTCCTCCTATCCCTCAAAATCCGGGGTATATACATCTCCATAAATAAGCTAGAGAATGATGCCCAAGTCATAGGTGGTGCCTCTGCTGGTTGACACTCAACATACGACCGCCACCACCTTTTGGCATCCCCCTGAAACTGATAGGTCACAAACTCCACACCGAATCGTTCTACTATGTCCATCTTATGTAGCAGCTCATGACAATCAACCAGAAAATCATAGGCATCTTTAGATTCAGCACCCTTGAATACTGGAGGTCTTAACTTTAAAAATTTAGTGAAAAGTTCATGCAGATCACTTGTCATTATGGACCCTGTAGTCAATCGAGGAAACGTGCCTACTTCCAATGAGGCATCTTTGCGGGGAGCCACAGTGGCTGCATGTTGTACTCCCTGAACCTGAGGTGCTGGTGCAGAAAACACTGGAGGTGTCTGGCCCTGATCAGATAACCCGCTAAGATAGGTAAGAACCTGGTTAATCATCTCTGGGGTAGGCTGGGGTGGTAGTTCCTCATCTTGATCCTTCTCATTTTCCCCTTCTTCACCCTCTCTCACTACCTCATCAGTCGGTGGAGAAGTCACTGCCCTATTACTAGCTGGACCAGGTGTTTGTCCTCTACCTCTAGAGGGCGTCCTCCTGCGACCTCTACCACGGCCTCTTGCTACTGCTCCTCCTCGAGCTACGGTCCCAATGGTTGGCTCAGACGCACCCTGTCCTGCCGGTGCTGGTGTTGACACAGTCGTCGCTCTAGTTCTGACCATCTGCGAGATAGAGTGAGGATGTTAGATACCAATTTGTATCACCTAGATACCAATTGGACCCAAGTAATAGCACGAAAGGAAGAAAGAATGGAGTTTTCCTAAAGTCCTATAGCCTCTCAAAGAAAAGTAAGGGCGTCCCCAACCGTTCCTCAAGACTCTACAAGACTCGTTCTTGTGTGATGAGACCAACGAACCTAAAGCTCTGATACCAAGTTTGACACGACTCAAAAAGNACCCAAAACGAGCCGCGAGTGGCACCCACACTTGTCCTCCTATGTGAGCGAACCAACAAATCTGAACCCCAACGTATACCATTATTTCAACCATAATTGAACAAAATATAATGCGGAAGACCAAAACTCATTAATATAATCAATAAATAACTTCTAAAGTATAATACTTATCATCCCCAAAATCTGGAAGTCATCACATCAAGAACATCTATCCTCAAATTACTAAGTCTAAGAGTATTTAAGAACTAAAATAAGTAGAAAGATGGTCCATGTCCGAACTTCAAAGACATCAAGACGTGAAGAAGAGAATCCAGCCCGAGCTAGGAATAATAGCTCACCTGAAATCTGACGTGCTGAAGACTGGCTAGAGTTGAGGATGAGTCGAAGTCAATGGTGCACTTGCTGCACTCTACAAAACCGAAAGAAGGAAATAAAAGTAGGGGTCAGTACAAGGAACACGTACTGAGTAGGTATCATCGGCCAACTCAAAATAGAAAGCAATATATATGGAATGATAATGTAAAACCGACCACAATACTCAACAGGTGAAAATCAACAAGTACAAAAACCATTGACAACAATCTCAAGCACATCTATGAGGACTCAAGCCTCCACACCATACTCATTTGGGAAATAGGTTCTTCGAAATTGAGTATATTAACATAATTCAAGATTACTTCTCTTTATTCTTATCGTGTCGGAACGTGACACTACGATCCCCTAATGCTACGTGTCGGAACGTGAAACTCCGTTCC
>NC_028640.1:47282075-47300038 GCF_001406875.1 Solanum pennellii | reverse complement strand
GTGTCGGAACGTGACACTCCGATCCATTATTACTACCGTGTCGGAACGTGACACTCCGATCCATTTATATTTCAGTTCATCAAGCTTTCTCTATGTCAAGCGTCATCTTAATAGAGAGTTTATCTATCACATAGAAATAAACCATAACCTACCTCCACCGAAGAATCGTGATCGAGCAAGCTATCTTCGCAATGCCTTTTGCTTTCCTCTTCGTTCTCTCTTTCTCGCTCGTTCTCCCTCTCTGCTTCTTTTTATTTTTCTTCTGCAGATTCTTTTTCTTTTACCCTAATTATCATATAATTAATTATGATAAAAGTAACCCATTATTTATTTTAAAGTTATCTCCTTTAACCCCCAAGTAAATAAATTATTAAACTTACCCCACTAATTTCATAAAGTTTGTCATGAATAGTACAAAATACCCCTTTAAAACCTTTAGCAGAAATCCGACCCAGTTGGGGTTACGCAATTTGTGACGGTCCGTCGTATCTACGACGGTCCGTGCTGCAGTTCCGTCGTGAAGTTCAGAGAGTCGATCTCAGTACCCAGATTTAAGAGTTGAAGTGTTTTGGAACGAAGACCCTCGACGGTCCGTCGTCACCATGACGGTACGTCGCCTGATCCATCGACCCAGTCAGTTATTTTCAAAATAATTTTACTGCTCGAACCTACTAAACAGGTTGTTATAATAAATGTCAAGGAAGTTAAGAGTCAGGTCGAAAGTTAAGAAGTAAGTTAAAGTTAAGTTATTAAAGGTTTTCAAGAGTCTTATTTAAACAATTTAACTTTTTTTAAGACTCAAGTTTCAAATCAAGAAAGAGTAAAGAGTTGAGTTAAATTCTCAAAAGTTATAAGGGAACTATGTATTCTAAGAGTTAAGTTTCAATTAAGAAAAGAGTAAATTTGAGTTCAGTTCTCAAGAGTTATAAGGGCACTAAGAACCTCAGAGCTTAAACTAAAATGTTTTCAAACTTTTGAGAACTAAAGGAAGCTAGACTTCCACATAGCCTATGGATAGTTTTAATAGAAGAAAGAGGAAATTATCATTTCCAAAAGATCTTTTTAAAAACTATGTTTGCAGCATTTATCTCAAATAACATAATCAGTATGTTTTAAAAAACATAAGAGCTAATATATATATGTATGTATGTATATGTGTGTGTGTGTGTGTATGTGTGTGTGTGTGTGTGTATTGGAAGTATATATTTATTCGAAGTAGTATTGAGCGCTGATGTAGGGATACGAGTTTAGAGTAACTCAAGTCGCCATGTAAACCATGTAATCATTCGTAGAAAAGGATCATACTTTTTAGATGAACCCTTTTTATAATTTACTAGTGGATTCATTAGGTAGTTCAAGCCTATACTCTGACAAAGTTAGGATGGTCCGGCAGGCTGGGCCGAGTATCGTTATATCTTCACTATAGCTTTTAAGTGATGGTTGTCTATTAGAGAATATCCCATAGAAGTATTGTATTTTCACATACATCAATAACTTGTATTTTTACATACACCTCAGATATTATTTGTATACTTGTATACATTCAGAGTTTACAACATGCTTTTAGTTATTATTTCTTTATATTGCAATCACTTTTAAACTGTGTATTTTGAATATGAGTAAGTAGATCATGATTTTAACAAATCCAAGGTAAGTGTTCTTTCTTACTCCTTTTCAAGCCTAAGTGTTGTTTAACTTTTCAACTCGCATAGTAGTACATTCGATGTAGTAATACCAATTAGCCTGCATCGTTTCATTATACAGACGTAGGTAACCAGGATTAGCGCGCAGCGCACCGTTGGTTCTGTTAGCATTCCACAATCACTTGGTGCGCCTCATGTCATTACGGAGGAGATCCCTATTATTGATTTTCTAGCTTAGTTGTTCATATTGCAATTAATTTAATTTTTTTTACACGAGTGTCATTTTGGCCAAATTAATTTATGAAGTATTTGTTTTTAAATATGCTTATTTCTTGTTAAAGGTGAGTTTAGTATTCCGCTGAGTTAAGTAAGCCAGGCCAAGAATTTGTTTGGGGCCGGAAATGGTCTCCTAATGCCGGCCACGTCTAGGGTGTAGGTATATATAAAGTCGTTCAACATGACACTGGAAATTCCTCCAGACTCTCCAGGTATTTCACTTTATCAATATATATTATTACTATCAAGAATTTAGGTGCCCTTTGTTGGAAGCCATACAGAAACCCCACTGCAAATTCCTACTAAATATCCCAATTTCTTCATAATCTCACGGTTTTCCAGTTTTTTCCCTTAAATGTATTTTGTACCGACGAATAGAGCAGACAAGTTACAAATAAACTTATTTTTTGATTAAGAAAATCAATAATAGGTACTGATTTCTGGCGTATATAAATAACCTTCAAGAAAAAGTCGCCTTTCGTATTACTACTTTTACTGTTGTTTATAATTATCCTTCAACAAAACCTTGCCTTTTGAATTGCTGATCTAATTAGTTAATGTTTTCTGGAAGCCTAATTAAGTTAGTTAAGAACATATTTTAGGACCCTAACCTAATAATACCAACCTAAGCTCTCATAATTTACAAACAAAAATTCTCTTCCTTCTCTCTTCTTTCTCGCTCTAGTTGAAGAACTCCATTGAAGACCAAGATAGGGGTGGGTTCAAGGGCTGAAAAGGGTAGAATTTCTTCATCAATTTGTAAGGTATGCTATTACTTTCACCTTTGAGACCTCTTTCCTCAAAGGTTTCCATCAAATTGACCTATCATGCTATTTCTTGAGTAATTGATCTATATTATGACTTTGACCTAAGTCTCTTATCTTAAACATTGAGCTAGAGATCTATTGTGATGTAGTGATTCAACTAACCTTGTTATCATGTTGGTTATTGTTGTGTTATGATATTACACTCTTATTGGGTTGAGTTAAGTGTTGATTCTAAGACCTTGATGATGGATTATGAAGAAGGCTTGGTAAGTCTTATGATCCCTACACTTTACTTCAATTATGGTTAATTGTGGTTAAGTGATGATGTTGTACTGAAGTATGTCTGATGTTAAGATTGATAGGGTAGGTATGATGTTAAATTGAAATGTCTTGACTATGGTTTGTGAGGTGTTTTCTAAGATTTAAATATTATAAGGACGGTGATAACTTACTAATGTGTCTTATCATGATGTGAAAATGTTAAAGGAACTCTAACTTAGCACTGAATGAACTAGAGTGAGGAGTGTCCTTTGCCACATGGGGAAGGTAGGATCACCTATCTACTCTTGAGATTTGAGACTCCAATGCATGCATAATAAGGAGGGTCCCACCTATATATCCTAGTTCTTGATCTATGTTGCCCCCATAGGATTACTAGCTAGTGGATCCACAAAGTTGCTATATTCATGTTTTGGTACTACCTTTATAAGTAGTATGCCTTGCTTTGGTGTAGTATTCCATGACACCGGATTCCACATTAGCTCATGTGGTCTATGTAGGTACAGGAAAGTTGTTCCCAAAAGGTAAAATGAACTAAAGGATTGAACTCTAACTAAGATGACCTAAGGGGTTTAGCTTAGTCTAGACAGGGTATGGGACTCTACCTATATAATTACACTAGTTAGCCTTAAGGGAAGTCTTAGGAGGATGTTCTTATGTATGTATATGCTTATAAATGTAAATGAAATGTAAATGATGATCTTACATATAAATCACACTATGTGATGTTATTTATTATAATGACCATGTACTTGGTCTCTATTGCTAAAGTATGATATTATGTACTCTTAATTTTATATTATGTGAAGTTGGACATTGGTTATGGTTCTTGCTAGGTTTACTTGATTAGGTAAGGTTATAGGGCTTTGCTTAGTCATTCCACAAGTGCATTAAAAAGGGTCATGAGTAATGGTCTTGCTTTAATAATGTTGAAATATACTCTTATATATATACATATATCTACGTGTAATAAAATTAGAAGACTAAGTAATCTTCCTATATGAAGGGTCTATGTATGCTCGATATAACTATTATGTGTATGTAGAGGTCTATGTAAAGCTCCATGTAGTAGCAATGAAAAATTATAAAAATTTCCGCATTTTAACCTATAAATATAATGTAGGCTAAGAGGGTAGTCTTTGTCCTCAAAGAGGACGACGACGATGGTTAGGTCAAGGGGGTGCTCCCAGTATGTGAAATGTGTACAAACTCTATGAATAAAAATATACTTTTTGCCATATTTAACATTTGACCTAAGTTAATCAAATTTAGAGAAAAAGAAGAGAATATTCGACAACTTCCTCTTAAGAACAAGTAGGAGGTTTTCTTCTGTTCCATCACCAAAATTTAAGTACTTCTCCATAGATTTCAGCACTTGTATGTGGGATTGAACTAGTATGTTTTATTCATCCACTAGGTCCTTAGAATTAGGCAGATTCTTGATCCTTGATATCTTGATTAGATCTAGAGTTTCTAAAACCTTGAAAATTATTATGATATACCTATTATAATGTTCCTAATAAGACTATCATGTTTTTTCATGAAATTGTTTATTAGTTATTTGCATGAAATTTAGAACCATACTATTGTAGATTCTCTTAGTTTATCAATAACAATTGCTAGGTCAGTTGAACAATTAAGAATGCCTCAGATTTTGAATGTTCATTGTCAGTACTTAAATGTTACATTCTCATTTGCAATAATTTAGTTATATTGTGTCATACACATTCCAATTTGGAGTAGTTAGCTTTGAGTTAGATTAGGGTTCAGCGTACCCTCATAATCTCAAAACTATGTGCCCCTGTAGGAGTATAAATCCCCTCATTGGGCATCAAATTTAGCGATCATACGACTAATGCCTTTATACTCTGGAATGAAAATGTATATTAGGTCCTCTCAATGGGGAGCATACATCGGACTCCACGTTTAGCTCATGTTATTTGATGTCGGTTAATAGTAGCTCCAACAATCAGACTCTAGTGCATTTGACTAGGTTTTCAATATTTTAGTATTCAGTCTAAGCATTTTAATAATAAGTACTTCCTCATTAAATTCAGATCAGTTCATTTCAATGTATTTCAGTATTTACATTATGTTCAGATGCGTCATTTCTCAGTTATCCTTGTTCAACTTACATAGTTTTTCATTTATATTCTTATCTCGCATTCTCCTTACATTCCAAGTACTGACGCATACTCAGAGCTACATCCTTTCATGATGCATGTTAAGGTACTCAGCATTAAGATTACGCATATATTTGGTTCCCGATCCATACTCAGCAGCATTAGGGGTTTGTCCCCACAGTTTGAGGACAATAGACATGTTTTTCATTTCAGTCTTTTATTTCAGTTTCAATTTTTCCAGGGACATGTCCCAACAAATCGAATTAGTTAGAGACTTTCTTAGATATAGTTTTATATTCATCTTTAGCATTTGAGTGATTGTGTAGTATCACTTAACATTTAGAGGTTCATTATATATTTATATTTGTATGAGTGTTTCCCATCTTTCAGTTATCTCATAATTTAAGTTGTTGCATAGTATCCTGTGTTCAGTATTTATTGTATGCTTATGATATGCCAGCTCAGGGTTAGCTTGGGGTCATTCGTGATCCTAGATCCCGTGTTTACGCCAAGGGGATACCCGCAACGCGTGTCACTTTTCCATCAATACACACAAAGGTTCATGAATAAAATTGATAAATCTTAATATTTCATGTTTTTACTAAGACAAAATGTCTTACGAAATTATTTTAGAAAGAACCAAATAGAGATCATTAATTTAGTAATAGATACTACTAAAAGTATTGAATTCGCTATGGGATTTGTCAGTAATCATAACTAATCCATCACTAAAAACCACCTTGCTCATTCATGAATTTTCTCTTCTTTTTTTTTTTTGCACGAATCCATAGCTAAAAAAAATTAGCATGAAATTTTATTTTTTCAGCTATGAAATTTCATCCATCTTAATTCCTTATTTTCTAGTAGGTTAATATACCCTTAGACCAATATCTCATCAAGGATGAACGACACTTTAAGATCAATATATACTCGAAAAAACCAAATATGTGATTAATTTCATAAATTTTCATATAATTATGACCTTCCCACTAAGATCATCTAACTGTGGAAATTTTGTGAAAAATTTATAAGAAAATGCCTACCTAATTAACTTACACAAAGTCATGAGCCGAAAAATCTAACTTTAATTTTTCACTCTACATAAGTAATCTAACTGTTTTTGTTTACTCATTTTTGCTTGTGTACTTGAGACTATGTTTTCATTATATCATAAAATTGAGCTTAGAGATTGCAATCGAATCTTATAGTTCCAATATAACCATTCTTAAGCTACGTAAATGTTTACATACTAATCCTAAACTTTAGGCTCTAAACTCTGCATGTTCTTTTTATCATGAATTTAGGTTATTTTATCTGACTTGAATCATCATAAATTCTAACTTATGTGAAAGGGAGAGACATGACTTACTAGGAATTGGATCAATAGGCTGAGGGGTATGCTCCTTATCCGCTGGAAGAGAATCCGCTTTTTGACAAATATATTGATCTAGTCACGTAACCAAGCGAAAAAAGGGATTCTCTTGAAGCATGAATTATTATGACCATGATTCCTCGTTTTATTTGTTACGAGACTAGAGAGAATTTTCTCTTGCACTAGGGACTAGAAAGTCATCTCTCTCTCCTTCACTTAAAACACAACCTATGATGATTCAAGTCAGACAAAAAATAACTAAACTTAATGATAAAAATACCATGTAGGGTGTAGAGACTTCAGTCTAGGATTAGTATTTAAACATTGATGTAGCTTGAGAATGATTATATTAATATAATATTGAATTATATTCATGATGTAGGTTCTGTCCTCAGCATTCAGATCCCGCATAGATCAATTCACAATCCATACTCAACAGCATTATTGGTGAGTCCTCATACATTGAGGACAATGGACATGTTTATTTCTTTTTTAGTTGTGAAGATGACTTTTTTAAACATAGTTTTAGATTTAAATTTAGCATTTAACACTTAGAATTTCAATATATATTTAGATCAGTATTGGGTATTTTCCATATTCCAATTATCTCATGATTTATGTTTCTGCACAGTATCTTTTATTCAATTGTTTTAGTATGCTTAAAATATGTCTTTTCAGGGTTAGCTTAGTGTCACTCGTGATCCTACGTCTCGTGTTTATGCCAAGGGGTACAGGCCTTGGGGCGTGGTACCTATCCCATCAATACACACAAAGATTCATGAATAAAATTGGTTAATCTTATTATTTCTTCTTTTTACTAAGATTAAATTCCTTCAGAACCTATTTTTAGAAAGAACCAAATAGAGATCATTAATTTAGTGATCGATACAACTAAAAAAATTAAATAGTTATGGAATTATTGGTAATCGCTAACTAATTCATGATTAAAAGCTCCTTGCAAATTCATCAATTTTCTTTTTTTTTGGTCTAATCTATAGCTCAGTAATATTATCATGAAATTTTATTATTCAGCTATGAAATTCCATCCATTGGAATTCCCTATTTTCTAGTAGACTAATATACTCTTAGACCACTAGCTCATAAAGGATAAAAGGCAACTTTAAAATCAATAAATACCTCGAAAAAATAAAGATGTGGTTAATTTCCTAATTAGTCATATAATTATTATATTCCCACTAAAATCGTATAACTATGGAAATTTCATTAAAAAGTAATAAAAAAATGCCTACCTAATTAACTAACACAAACTCATGTTGCTGAAAAATCCAACTTTAATTTTTCACTCTACATAAATAATCTAACATTTTTTTGTTTACTCATTTTTGCTTTTCACTGTGTTTTCATTATACAATTTTATTGACCTTGGAGAAAACAATCCAATCTTTAGTTACAAAATAATCATAGTTAAGCTACATCAGTACTAATCCTAAACTTTAGGCTCTACAACCTACATTCTTTTTATCTTACATTTAAGTTATTTTTGTGTGACTTAAATCATCATGGATTGTGATTTATGTGAAGAGAGAGACATGACTAACTACGAATTGGTTGAATTGGCTCAGGGGCATACCCCTGTATCGTCAGCAAAAGAATCCCCTCATTGACACATATATTGCTCTATTCTCATAACCAAGCGAAAAAACGGGATTCTCTTTAAGCATGGATTCTTCTGTACAGGAATTTACCTTTAATTTGTTACGGGACTAGAGCGAATCTTTCTTGCACAAGGGTCTAACATATGTGGAAAGAGTGTATTCTCTTGCAGCAGATAGAGGGCATGCCCTTGAGCCTATGGATTCAATTTCTAGAATGTCATATCTCTCTCCTTTACTTAAAATACAACCTATGATGATTCAAGTCGGACAAAAATAACAAAATTTCATAATAAAAAAGAGCATGTAAGCTGTAGAGCCTAAAGTCTACGCTTAGTATTTAAACATTGACGTAGCTTAAAAATGATTATATTAATAAATATTGAATTGTAGTCTAACATGAATCTAACGAAAGAAAGAATAGCTATATAATGAAAACACCATGTCAAGTAGAAAAGAAAAAAGTGTAAACATAGATATATATTATTTTTATACATAATAATATTCTACAATATTTCAAGGATACTCCTTATATTCCACATTAAGTGTAATTTATAAGGCAAAATACACCTATTAAGATAAATTCATCAAACTTAAAAAAGGGAGAGGAGGAAATAGGCAACCAAAACCCTTCAAAAAATGCAACACGTTTTCTTCAGTTTTTTCCCAAAAATTGAAGGATTTCTTCATAGATTTCGTCACCATGTAATGGGATTTCATTAGTGTGGTCCTTTCATCGATTAGGTCCCTAGAATTCAGTTAGATTCTTGATTTATGTATCTTGCTTAAACCTAAAGTTTGTAAAACCTTAGATATTAGGTGTGATTTATTTATTAGAATATTCCTAATTAGATTATCTTGTTTTTGTGGAATCTTTGCTTACTTTTTTGCATGAAACTCATAACCCTAGTTGTGTAGATTCTTTTAGTTAATGAATGATACATGCTAGGTCAATTAACAAACTATACATGCATCGTTACGATTTTTGAATGTTACATTATCAGTTTATCATTGTTATATTCTCAGATTTTCATGTTAGTATTTAAGCTATTCAATGTTTCAGGTATGTGTGTTAGATATACATATTAAGTTTGGAGTACGTTTAGAACCCAGTGGACTAGGTTTTGGTATACCCTCATAGTCCAAGAACTGCATACCCCCGTAGGCTAAGTCCTCTCAATGGGCATTAGTTTTAGTGATCACGCCATAACCGCCTCTATACCCCTGGCAAGGTATATCGGTTCCTTCAATGTGGTGTGTGCATTTGACATCATGGATAACTCATGTGGTGGTTTTGTCGGTTATTAATGGCTCCATAGTCAGACCCTAATGTATTTGACCAGTTTTTCAGTTATACTTCAATATTCAGTCTCATCGTGTTCCTCTTGGAATATTTCATGTGTAATCCTTATTGAATGATTTTTTCCGATTTCAAATCAAAAGTACTAAAATCAAAATTTTGAGCATAGACACATAAAATGTAATGAAGGGAATGGTTTTCTTGTTCTAGTTTGAACCAAAGGAGTCTTCATGGTAAATGTGAAATGAGGATAATTCTTAGCCCCTATATCGAGTTGTTGTAGATCAATCCATTCTGTTGGTTTTATAGTTGTTAGATGGATAAATTGAGCTGGTTGGATAGGATATTAGTACAACTATTGGTTACCGTTTTGGTTCATAATTATGGCTTGATTATCTGGTTTTCCTGGTGAGCAGTTTGAATATCTAAAGAGAAAATTATGGTAAACCATTAAAATTAGTCATATCAGGAGCAAAAATTTTATCAAAAGTATTCCAAACATCATTTAATGAAGTCTCCAAGTATAACTTAGGAGCTACAACATTGTCAGGTTTATTATTATTACAACTTCTCCAAACCGCACTTATATCCAAATCATGATCACCTATTTTAAATCCATATAAAATGATATCTACTTAGATGTAAAAAAATAAAAATTAGCTTATAAGCGAAACTAATAATGTTTTCTGCTAAATTAGAGAGAGAAAAAATGATTCAAAGAGGGGGGTTTCTAATGGAGGAAGTAGATGATCAAAGAAACGTTTAGTGGGTATGACATTATAACTGAAAGGTTAAGATGAAGAAAAGTGAACCAATTTCAAAATATATAGATAAAATTAAAGGGCTATCTACCTATCCCGGTGCATCCACATTTAATTTCAGTTAATGCACAATAAATATTTTTTTCCATTTTAGAATGAGTGGGAATAGAAATGAAAGAGATGTCAAAGATTATAATGTGTACCTTTTGTTTAAGATCATACATCTCATATATTATTGTAACAACTCGAGAGCACGCCCTAGTCGTAACATGGTGTATTCAATCTAAAAGATATCTTACACAAGCCCTTAGAATTCATTCATCAAATAGGCATTAGAAAATATGGAGAAAATTAAATATTTCTTTAAAACATAACTCGTAAGGTATTTCATAAGAGCGGAAGTCTTTCTAGCATTATTGTCTCAAACCACCTATGCATGACATGAATAAAAGTCTGTGGAGACAGACACATAAAGTCTAAAATATAAATTAAATGTCATAAAGGTAAATAGATATTGTCCTCAAGGAAATGAGGACTCAGAAAGATCTTCAATCTTCTAAATTCTTGAAACACTAGCCTCCAATAGCAACTCAAAGCTCCAACCCTACATTTGGTTAGAGTGTAGGCAATATGCGTTAGTACAAATGTACTAAGTATGGAAGCTACAATAACATCATAAGAGTATCTCAAATAGTTAGTCGACATAAGACATAATCGTAATTTGATACTTCAACCATTTGTCTTTTATACTCAATTGAACTACGTCCCAAGCCACCTCCACGTATACTTGTGCAAGTCAAAGGTAGAATCCCATACTACTACCTAAGCTAAGCACCTCTTTGGTAATTCTTGGTCATAGACCTCATTCATATTTAAGTAGAGCACTATACCCCTAGGTCACCTCAAGTCACACTTGTGCAATGCATGTGGGGTATCCCATTCTACTTTACACACTAAGCATATCTTGAAGTCACCTATTCATGTTTTACTCCCTCTTAAGTGTCACTAAGGACCAAATATCATATTTTACAAGGAACTATCATCTTAAGTCAATCTATACATGGAAGGAAACTATAGCCACTACCCAAGCTAGCCATACTTCATATGAGGACATTTCATAAGTAGCTTCAAGTCATACTTGTGTCATGTATGAATGACTTACCATTCTTCCATTCAAGCTAAAAATTCATTTAGGCTAGCTTACTCAATGCTAACTATCTTTCATACTAGTCTATCAAGAATAGCATACTATCATACTAGACATAACTTTTATGGAAAACATAATATCATGAGATCAAACTATCATAGGAAGGTTATAAAAATACCCACCTAGCCACCATGCATCTTCTCATCAATATGTACTTTATCCGTAGGCTATTATAATTCGCCTAAGCTACCATGAGTAATCTAACACAACCTATTCTATGAATTGCACCTTTAATGCAAGCCAAGCTACCATTAGGATAATATAAGTCATCTATCCTAAAACTACCATGAAATGGTTTTGGCCTAACCAAGTGAAGCTATCATAAGGCATTCTAATCATTCTACTTTAAGTTATCCTTAGGATAGTTTCATTCCTCAATTCCAAGATAGCATGGGAATCACCATCCCCAATCTTCCATGAGATTTATTATCTTAAGCTACAATGAGATTTACTATCTCAAGTTACCATGAGACGTACCATCTCAAGCTTCCAACCTTCGTCTTATAACTTTCTTTGATTCATTTTAGGTTATTAGCTAAACCTAGAGTCCTTCTATGTGAGAGAACTTGCTTCTGTTAGTTTGTTCATATCTTAGTGTATAGAGAAAGAGAATACATGATCAAGATCACACAAATTTAATATGTGATATCACACAAATAGGGATTTGGTGGTAAAGTCAATATGAGGAGATATGTATTGATTATTATCTTTCTCTTATACACTTATATATCAAAAGGCTAGGAGAAGCATGCTTTCTCATATAGAAGGATTCCAGGTTGATCTAATAACCTAAAATGAAACAAAGAAAGTTATACTATAATAGCTTGATGTTGAGACTTGTGTTTCCTTCATGTAAAGCTTGGCTTATTAAAATAAGACCAAGGTTGGAAGCTTGAGATCGTAAGAGTCATGGTAGCTTGAGATAGTAAATATCATAGTAGCTTGAGATAGTAAATCTCACGGAAGCATGGGGATGGTGATTCCCATGGTAGCTTGGGATTGAAAAATGAACTCTCCTCACGATAGCTTGAATTAGCATGATTATATTGCCTTACAATAACTTGACTTGGTTAGGCCAAAACCATTTCATGATAGCTTTAGGTTAAATGACTTATACATTCTTAATGGTAGCTTGGCTTGCATGCAAGGAGCAATTCAACCAATAAGTTGAGTTAGATTAGTCATGGAAGCTTAGGGTTGAGGATTTATAATCCAATATGGATAGATTACATCTTGATGAGTGGGTGCATGGTTGCTAGGTGGGTATACTTACAACCTTCCTATGATAGCTTTGATCGCATGATATGATTTCTTCCATGGTAATTAGGTCAAGTATGATAGTATGATATTGTTGATAGACAAGTATCAAAGATAGTTAACATTGATTAATATAGTCTATATGAGTACTTAGTGTGAATGGTAGAATGGGATGTCATTCATACATGGCACAAGTATGACTTGAAGATACTTTTGAAATATCCACTTATGAAGTATGCCTACCTTGGGTAGTGGGTATAGTTTCCTTCCATTTTAAGATTGACTTACGGTTATAGTTGCTTGTCGGATATTAAAGTAGGCCCTTAGTGACACTTCTAAGGGTGTAACACGTAAATAGGGTTACTTCATGATATGATTAGTGTGTGAGGAAGAATGTTATGCCCCACATGCATTGGACAAGTGTGCCTTGAGGTTTCCTAGGGGTATAGTGCTCTACTTAAGTATGAAGATGGGATATCACTAAGAATAACGAAAGAGAGGTACTTAGCTTAGGTAGTAGTATGGTATACTACCTTAGCCTTGCACAAGTATACTTAACGGTGGCTTGGGACGTAGTTTACTTGAGTATACAGGACAAATGGTTGAAGTATGATATGATTATGTCTTACGTTGACTTTTTATATATGCTTCATATGTTATTACCTCTTATGTTTATGTCTTATGTTGTCTAACCATTTGAGATGCTCCTATAATGTTATGTTAGCTTCCATACTTAGAACCTTTGTACTAACTCATATTGCCTACATTCTAACCAAATGTAGGGTTGGATCTTTGAGTGTCTCTTTGAGGGTAGAGTTTCAAGAATTTAGAAGATTAAAGATCTTTGTGAGTCCTCAGGTCATTGAGGACAATATCCATTTACATTCATACCATTTACTTTTATGTTTTAGACTTTATGTGGGCTGTGTCCCATGACTTTATTCATTTCATTCATAGATGGTTTGAGACAATAATGTTAGAAAGACTTTCTCTTCTATGAAATACTTTTTCGACTTATGTTTTAAATTCTTCCATATTTTCTAATTAATGTGATGAATGAATGCTAAGGCTTGTATAAGATCACTTCGAAATCGAATATGCCATGTTACGACTAGGGGGTGCTCTCGAGTCATTACAATATGATATGAGATGTATGATATTAAAAAAAATGTACGCGTTACTATCCTTGACTTCTCTTTTGTTTATAATCCCACTTAATCTAAAGATGGAAAAATATTTATTGTGCATAAACTATAAAGTAAATGTGGATGCGCCGGGTAGGTAGATAGACATTTAATTTCACTATATACTTTCGATAATTCACTTTTCTTCATCTCAACCTTTGAGTTATAATGTCATACCCACTAAACGTTTCTTTGATCATCTACTTGCTCCATTAGAAAACACCTCTTTGGATGATTTTTCTCTCTCTCTAGTTCAGTAGAAAACATCATTAGTTTCTTTTATAAGCTCATTTTTTTATTTTTTTACATTTAACTAGATATCATTTTATATAATGATCATGACTGGGATATAGGTGTTGTCATAAGAAGTTAAAATATTAATAAACCTTACAATGTTGCAGCTTCGAAGTTATACTTGGACTTCTTTAAATGTGTTTGGAATTCTTTTGGTGACTTTTTTGCTCCTGACATGACTAATTTTAATGGTTTATCTGAAATTTTATCCTTAGAATTTGAAACCTGCTCACTAGGAAAAGCCAGATGGTCAAGTCATAATCATGAAACAAAATGGTAATCAACAGTTGTAATTACATCCCATTCAACCATCTTAATTTATCCAACAAACCTCTTTTCCTCCATCAACAACAACAGTAGTGTGTTTTCCACAAACAACTACAACAACCAAAGAATGGATTGATTTACAACAACGCGATATAGGGGCTAAAAATTATTCTATATTTAATTTTTTGCATGGATACTCCTTTGATTCAAACTAGAACAAGGTATCCATTCACTTCATTACATTTTATATGTGTATATTTAAAATTTTTATTTTGGTACTTCTGATTTGAAATTAGAAAAAATCATTCAATAAGGATTAAGTATGACTTATTGCATATGACTCAATTTTGATTTTAGCATTTTTGTTTGAAAGAGGAAATATCATAGTTCTTTGAGACATATTTCTCCAGTCCCGTAACCATGTGAAAAAGGGGATTCTCTTGAAGCATGAATTCTTCAGCCCATGAATCCTTCTTTGCTTTGTTGCGGGACTAGAGCAATATATTCTTGCGCTAGGGTCTAATATATGTGTCAAAGAGAGTATTCTCTTGCAACGGATACGGGGAAATCCCTTGAGCCTATTGATTCAATTTCTAGAAAGTCATGTATCTCTCCTTCACTTAAAAAACAACCAATGATGATTCAAGTAAAAAAAAAATCAACTAAACTTCATGATAAAAATAACGTGTACGATGTAGAGCGTAAAGTCTAGGATTAGTATTTAAACATTGACATAACTTAAGAATGATTCATTAATATAAGATTAAATTGTAGTATAATATCAATCTAACCAAACAAAACATGACTATATACTGAAAATACCATCCCAATAAGTAGGAAAAAAAAAGGGTAAACATGGAGTTATATTATTTTGGCAAAAGGGTCTAGTGAACCCTTGTACTTGTGTAAGTTTGTATTGTGAACCCTTCTACTTATACATTTGTCATCTGGACCCCTGAACCCATCTACACTCAACATTTTAAAAACGTTTTCTGACTTGGCCTCCTTTGTGGCAGATACAACCAAGGGGCCTGTGATATACACACCTGAGGAGAGTGAAATGTGGTTAAAAGGGTCTAATAGCCATATTAGGGTTTTATAAAGTATTATTTCCCATTCACATTTAACACCATTATTGAAAAATTTAAGCTTTTTCTTGCCTCTTTTTTAATCTTCTTTCTCCAAATTTCTTGTCCATTTATTTCATCGTTTTAGTCCTCTTTTATTTCTATGCATTTCCAGTTAATTGTTTGCTTCTTTTGGTGGTTAACTCTATTGTAGTTTTCTACATCATCACGAAAGTTGTTTTTCTTAGAATCCTATCATCATGAAACATGTAATTGAGAGCATAAAAATAGAATCCCCAAAAAAAAAATTCAAGAAAATCACTATAATAAACTAAAAACCTAAAAATGAAATAGAGAGATAAATAGAAGATGAAATCTAGACTAAACAACATACAAATACAAAAATAAGTCACAAAACTTATATATATAAACTAAAAATCAAATAAAATCAACAAAAATACTCAAGAAATTTTGTGGGAATGAAGAAAAAAACGAAAAAGAAAAAATGTAGGTATAGAGAGCCTCACATGGATAGATGTCTACGACGATGTTAACACATTGTGCTTTTTTGATTTTGATGAAAACAAAGGATGAATTCCTTTATTGGTTCTCGTGTTTTTCTTCAATGAAAAGAGTAAAATGTTGCTAAAAAAAGTGTAAGGAAGATGAAAGAGAAATTAAATAAGATTGTGGGGAAAGTGGTTGGTTTGGTGGCAAAAGGTGAATAAAAATCATAAATTTATTACTTAAAAATTATAAAAATGTCAAGATAACAGGAAGTGGTATATATATACACGTGTCATTTTATAATTATTTTTAAAATTACGTGTCACACATTTGTGGTACACTCACAATTAAAGGGTAAAAATGGCTGTTTAATATGTTGAGTTTAGCTGCGTTCAGGGGTCCAGATGACAAGTGATTAAGTAGAAGGGTTCACAATACAAAATTATACAAGTAAAAGGGTCCACCAAACCATTTTACCTAGTATTTTTACATATAATATTATTCTATAATATTTTCATTATACTCCTTATATTCCCATATTAAGGGTAATTCTTAAGGCAAAGCACACTTATTAAGAATATATTCAAGAGCATAGGGTAAATCATATTTTCAACTATTGCCCGATGTGATATTATAAATACTAGTTTCTGGACACGTGCTTTGCACGTATGTTCCTAAATATGTTAGAATGACTAAAATGCAATATAAACATATAGTGTGTAAACCACATGCAATGAATAATACAATACAAAAATTATAAATAAATCTATAATAATATAACCATAAAACACCAATGACGGGCACATTTTGATGTTTCAAATTAATTCTTTTTAAGCAATCTTCTATAACTTTTAAACTTTGGTTAATAGTTAGCAAACATTTAATAAAGTCACAAATGCCTAATTTGATCTCAAACAAGTATTTAGACTTACGACTTCATAGAAAACTAAATTAAGATGTCTAATAGAGACGAAAAAAACACAGAAAAAATAGAAAAGGAAAAAAAATACAATGTATACATTTTTCATAAGATGTTGATCAATAATAATGTAGTTTAAAAATAAATAGAAAATTAGTACATAATTTTTCGAGTTATAATTGACTCTTTCTCCCACGCACCTCAATTATGTGGATCCACGGAACGTGCCACGTTAGACAAAAGGTGCACAAAATTACAAAAAAAAAATAAGTCCAAGGGGGTAATAGGACCTTAGTTAATTAAAGGGTATCTCTGAAATTTCAGTAATAGTTCAGGGGGTACTTGTGCATTTTCCATAAATATAACTTTGTAAGTGTTGAATTGATCTCCTAGAAGATAGAAAACTTCAATATGTGAAAACCCATACATGGAAAAAAATTCAAACACCTATCTCGAACTTTGAAAAATTCAACTATTTTTTACAATGAAAAAAGCTTCAACAATTCACTTAATGTGGAATAGAATTAGTACGTTTCACACACCTTATATACTGAACAAATCACATTCCAAAAAAATATAGGTGTTTTTAAATATTAACTTTTAAAGTACATTTTGATTTATGCATGAAAATATGTATTAATATGGGTCGATCTATTTTTAATCCAATCTGTTGGTTATCTAGTTCATTTTTTAAAGTATATTTTTTAGGGTAAGAAAGATGAGATGGGACAGGGTATTACATAGGATGAGAAATCAAAAGAAAAAGAAAAACACAATTCTTGGAATTAAAGGTATTATTATTATCGTATATATTCACAAACTACAATATTACTACTCGAAGCATTTGTATTTTTTTCTTTTCTGATTAAAATATTATTCAAATTTAAGAAGCAAAAAAGATTTTGGGTGTGTTTGGTATGAAGAAAAACATTTTCCTGAAAATATTTTCTAATTTTATCATGTTTGGTTGAGTCAAATGTTTTGGAAAATATTTTGCAAATCAACTCATTTTCCTCAAATATAAAGAAAATGACTTCCCTTCTAAACTTAAGGAAATGATTTTCCAAAACTCTCTTCCAACCTCCACCCAACCCACCCCACCCTACCAGCCCCAACCCACCCCCTAC
>NC_028640.1:47271550-47281913 GCF_001406875.1 Solanum pennellii | reverse complement strand
CCACACCAACGAAAAAAATTAATTTTGTTTTTTTTAAAAAAAAAAATTTAACTTAAAAATTATTTTTTACTCAAATAAAAAGTAAAAATATCAAAAACATATTTCACTCAAAAATCAAACACTAAAATATGTATCCGGAAAATATTTTCTACTCACCAACCAAACATTAAAAAGTAATCAAATATCTACTTATTTCAAGTTAATCATTTTCTACGAACATTTTTACCAGGAAAAACATTTTCCTTCATTCCAAACATAACCTTAGAGTAAGTTTCTATTGATATATTACTGTCTACAAAAAGATGATTAACTTTTTTTTATGTTGGATTCATGCAACAGAAACATCTCTGAAAACTAGATAATCCTAAACCTAGATATAACATTATTCAGAGGAATTTTTTTTTTCGCCAAGAAATTTCATCTAAGAAAGCAAACTTTAAAATAAATCTCCTTGAACCATATATAATAAAAGGATAGGAGAGGTTGTACCTTTATTTCTAAGGAATATTTATATTGCTAATTTTATGATTCTGTAAATTGTGTTGATTTGTACGTTAAAATCAATAATAAACTATGATATTTCAAAGAAAGACCATATTGGAAAGAAAGGTTGTCCTTAAGAGTTTTTTTTTTTTGGAATTTTGATTATTTTTGCATGATTGAGATGTTTCATCACAAAGGAAGGTTCATTGATAAATATAATCCAACACATAAAAAACACATTTACATTTAAAAAGAGTCTGTTGCGTAATTCCTTAATTATTTATTCGTCTTAGTGAATTCCCGTAGTGAGATAAACATTAATCTTAGTTATGGAGGTGAATCCAGAATCTTCAATTTATGGTGTTATGAAATTCTAAAAAGGTAACTCGTTTGATTTTGCAAAGGTAACTTTTGGTAGAATCCAAATTTATAAACTCAAGATTTGGGATCCGCCTCTTTGTAAACATAATCTTTCATTGCAGGGAAGAAAGTTGTGAAGTCTTAAGAAGAAATAACTAAGATGGATGTTGATGTTGCTATGGGAATTCACATGGAAGAAGAAATAATTACATAAATCCTCAACAAGCACTCTTTCGATACAAATTTGTTATGAAGTCCTTGATTACACTGATCAATGAATCTAAATTTATAATGAAGCATCTTAATCATGCCAAGAATAACCAAAAATGTCAACAAAAAAATTGTTTTCTTAATGACAACCATTCCTTCCAAAATGGTCTTTTAGAATTACTTTAAAAAATTCATGCACCCATCTCTGAAATTAAAATAAAAAGTTCAAGTTAAACAAAATAACTGAACTTCTTGATAAAATATGAAGAGTGTATAGTCTTAAGCTTAGGATTAGCGTTTAAACATTGATGTAGCATAATATTAATTATATTACTATACGCTTGGATTGTAGAGTGTTATACCAATCTAACTAATGAAACCATGACCATATAGTGAAAACACCAACTCAAGTATAAAAAGCAAAAGGAGTAAACAAAAAGAATTATATGATTATTATACGTAATATTATTTTTTAATCTTTTCATGATACGCCCTATATTCTTAAGAAGTGTAATTTGTGAGTCAATGCACACCTATTAAGAAAATATTTAAGAACATATAAATCATAATTTCCATTAGTATCCTTGTGACATTAGAAATATAACTTTGTAAGTAGTGAACTCATCTCCTAGAAAATATATAAGTAAAGAAAAAATATGAAAAAAATATTTCAAAAATCTATCTTGAACTTAGAATAATTCAAATATTTTATACAATGAAAAGAGATTAAAAAATTGAGTTAACGTGAAATAAAATAAGTTCATGTTTCACATTCTTGAATAAAATCACATTCATTTTCCAAAAAAAAAAAACAATTTTAATTTTTTTGGAATATTAAATTCTAAAGTAGATTTTGATTTGTACATGTAAATGTGTATAAATATGGGTCAATCAATTTTTAACCTAATCCATTGATACCATAGTTCCTTTTTTATTTTTACTTTTAGGGTAAGGGAATATAAAATTGGGGGAGGCGATAACATTATGTGTTGACATTGAAGACATTTTATCATCATAAATTCACAAATTACAATATTACTACACCTACTATTTGTATGTTTTTGCTCTTGTGGGTAGAAGAATATTTAAAAGAAGCAGAGAGATATAGAGTAAGATACTTTTGTATTTTTTTTTTGGATGTATTCATGCGCAATAACAACTTTAAAAATGAGTTAATTCTAACAATATTCAAAGGCAATACTTTTTGCCAAGAAACTCTAATATAAGAAAGAATACTTTAAAATAAATCTTCTTAAACCATATATTATTAAGGATAGAAGAGATGGTACCATTATTTCTAAAGCCATCATATGCAGTAGAGCAAGAAAACATATCATTGTTGATGAAATTCCGACTAGATTTACTATTCCTCCAATCGCATTCCAGGAACCTTCTCTTACCTATATATTATAAAAAACATATTTTACAATTATAATTTAATTCTTTTTATTGAGGCTTAACACAGATTACCATTAACATTTTCAATCCCATGTCACCATAACAGGATAACACATATCAGGCAAACCCAAACGCTAGGCTTATGTAGAATTCGTTCATTAAGAGGTTTAAAAAATACTTTCATAAAATGAATCAAAGATTATATAAATGAATTTCACATAAGCATATCACTTGGATTATCTAGATTTGTGTTACGGTTATACATGATGAAAAACATTGTTTCACTTCTATATAGGTGAAGGGTAAAATAATCTATAAGAAGTTGAAATGAAAACAATGATTAGAGATAGAGTGATGCTACCTTCTATTATTTCTTAAGATATAGTCGATTTAAAAATAAATATTTTACTAAAGATAAATAAATACACCTTTGTGGAGTTGAAAGTCTAGATCATATCCCTGTTACACAATAATAAATTTAGCATCTTTTTTAGGTTAAAAGGGCTTTATTTAATCTAAGGAAAAAATTAGAATTTAGAGAATTTAACTTCATCTTTAACACAAACAATGAATATGGAAGGCATAGAGTAAAATGTGATGAGATTTGTAAAACAGAACTATAGATATAAAACAAAAAATGAGACTCTAGGGTTTCTTTAAGATTTTCTACTAACTTTGCTAAAAAGGACATTTTCAAAACTCAATTTGCAAAATAGCTCCAAGTCTTACTTTATTGGTGCAAAAGACACTATTTATCATGTAAAGTTAAAAAATTGTGAATCTACCTTGTTCTTAAATAATATTGAATATTTTCTTCCATCAGAATCTTAAAAGACTAACCTCTCAGCCTCAAAATCATAAATTGCAAATTCTTTTTTCATCTTTAAAGTTTAAGTTAAATGATTTAAAATAAAAAAATAAATTTATTCCCTTCCAAAATCTCGATTTTTCATCTTCACACCACCTTCTTAAGAAAAAAATTTAGGTAATTCATCAAAAAAATTACTCTCCAATGATATAATAATTCTTGAGTTCATCTATTATATTATTGTTAGTTCTCAACCATTGTTATTCAATTCATTCATTGTTATTTCTAATTAATTTATTAATTGTTGTAAAAGCTAAAGAACTTTACTAACAATCATCGACTACCCTGTTTGTTGATGATGGATTATGAACAAGTATATATATATTATTGATCAATTTGTGTCAAATTTCGTCAATTATATTAAATTTCGTATTCAATTAATTCATTTATCAGGAGTAAACACACACACACACACACACACACACACACACACTTACACAAACACACAAAAGATAGACTACTATTTGCCTATAACTAATTAAATTATAACAAATCACTTAATATTATTTAAACTAATCAAGTATATTATATTATATGAGAGTCTCTTTATTTTTCCTTTGTTGGTAAAAACAAATATCATATTAATAAGACTAAATATTCATCATTACATGGATTGTGGTGAAATTGTTGTTTAGTATGTGGATAGACGTGTAATATAGTACATATTACAAAAGACACGAGTAGGAGATTACTTTGTTAGCCTAAAAAAATAGTTCCCTCCTTGTTTGCTTTTTTATTCTTGGACACAAACAAGGGTTGAACTACCTAGAGCACAAGATAAATGATTGTTCATAGATTAGACCACCTACTTAGCTAGAGCACAAGTCACTTGGTTCTCCACTTGATATCTACTCTAGCTAGTGGGTTCCCTAGCTGCAAAAGTAGTGCCCTGCAATCATTTAAGATGTTAGATAGAGCAGGACAATCATTTTTTTAAATAATGTGTAATTTCCTTAATATCTATATTAATTTATAATGGCATCAACATTTAGCTCCAATAATAGGCCATATAACTTGTTTGGATTGTTGTACCTTTGAAGATATTCCCCATGAATCTAGATATCCAATTCCCTTTTGTATCACGAATGACTCCTCATGTGCCTCATTTTCCTGATACTAGTTTGAATATTCGTTTGTGTTTAGTTCAAATCCTATTGATGGTGGTTTCCATTTAACAAGATTAGTCTTATATTTTGTTGTTATGCTTATTTTTGTGTGGGAAAAGTTAAATTAGAATGGGACAATGATCCTAATGCCTATGAGGTAGGTGGGTATTTGTGCATCTCGACAACTACAAAAACACTTCACATTTTCTGAAAATTTGTAAAGTTTTTCAAAGAAAGACTTAGTGTATTTTTATGCACTTACTGTACCACGTATTTGCTACCTTTTAAACCTAAATCAATAATCTCATAGTAACTAGTACTACAATGAAAATAACTTTTAGCGGCAATAGATAAACACATTAATAAAGAGTGTTAAAGTCTTTACCAACATTAGTTAAGTGTCATTAGATCTAATGTCACTAAATCCTTTAGGAACATATACAAAGAGTGCTAGTTACAACTAAATATATATATTTAGCAGCAATAATTAATTAATTGCCGCTAAAGCTCATTTTTGATGTAGCGTAATCACATCCCAAAAGTCATTTACCCAAGAATTGATAATAGGCGTGCCTCCAATTTAATTTGTATTGCCCAATAGTTTGTTAATATTACCCTTATTACCTAATGCATCTTAATAGTTGTTCTTAATTGTTTCTAAGTTTTCCCTTGTAATATTTCATGCATTATGTAACTATTTTAGATTATATTTTGATAAGATTTTGAAAAGATTGCTATTGTTTAAACGTGTAGCTTCAGTAGATTGTGATGGCGAAGTAGGACTTACTGCAAAAGATAAGGTAGAGGTTTTTTAGGGGTTATAGTAGGTAATGGAAGATCTAGAAATCTTTTTATCATTGGTACTCAATATTGCTCTATTTAAAAGTTATTGTATAGAAAAGGTGCTTAGTTAATATATTTGAATAAGTTATTAGATATTGTACACAAATAAGAGTGTGTTATCACAAAAGGCTATAGGCGCTTAAGAACCCATACTTCATAACATAAGTTCGCCAATGACACTAGGAGTGTAGGTTTTTGTCTCCAACCTTACTATTTACAATAGTTGTGGCGGAGTTAGTTTTATCATTATTTTTTTTAATTTAATTATATTGTTGACATCGTTTGTCATAACATTAGGAATGTAAGCTCTTTTTAGGGAATGTTATGGATTGAAACCCCTTCGAGATAGCTAGATTTTGATGAGGACTTTTCCATTATTTGTAGATTTTAGAGTCAAGAAACTTACTTGTATTAGCATCGAATAAATTCACGCTAATACTTTTATCACTTGAGCTAGTATCTAAGGATAGACGTTTTTCATGTTTCCTTTTCTCTTTAAATAATACCATCTTCCACAATTAGTAGGTGATTCATCTTGTGTTGGAGTGGTGATATATTGTTGCTCATTTGTTTATTGGATTTTCCTTTTTGCAAGTGGTATTAGTTTTTCCAAAAACACCACATTTGGTACAAAGTATATATACTATTTCCTTCATAGACAAGGCATTGTAAGCGGCGACCTATAAAGATATGATTATTGACTGGTAATCCAATAGGTACCTATACACAAATGTGTTTATATGATCCGCGCATTGCATAGGATGTACATCCATCTTTACTAACTTCCCTATTTTATTCCATACTTGAGCTATTATTCATGGTCGTAGAATTAGGTTGTAGTTCAGGTAGTATGATCCAAAAGTGAAATGGGGGGTGATTTTTTTTTTCAATTTTCTTCGTCGAATAGTTGACTTAGAGGAGTCGCTAGTTAACTTTTGGTATTCAGGAATAAACAAACAGAATTGAAAGTGTGAAAGGTAAACATAACATAGGATGTTTTTATACTAGTTGAGATGCAATGTAGATCTTATATCCAATTTCCTTGGGTTGCAAGGGTGTTATCTTCTAGTTTTATAAAATTTGTAGTAAATACAAGTTTTGAATATAGTTCCTATATCTACAGTCAACGTTTTTTCTTTCCATTTTCTTTTGATACAAAGCCTTACCAGCAATATTTTTAGACTCGTGTGCATCTTCTCTTTAGCAGACGCTGGCTTTTATATAGTGTAAAGATGTTGAGTCTTGAATATTTTAGATGAAGATATGGAAACCCAAGAGGTTTTATCTTTGAAAAAAGGAGTAGTAGAGATCCTTATTTATAAGAATTAATAAAATTAAGGCTAATCTTTAGATTACTTCTTCATTGCCCCGAGATCTTTATTTTATCCTTGTCGATTAACTTCTTTCCTGATTAAATAATCGTTGATTCGGTTCACCTGATTGTAGCCATTATATCTTCCTTGAATCAAATAAGATTCTTATTAGTTGTCATATTTTTGTATTATTCAACCATTCACATTTTTAATATCATCATGGCGTGCATTACAGACTCTGTACAAAATATTGTTGCTTCCAATTGCACATGCAAGTGTACGTGGTTGCGCAAGTAATATGGTGACCCTAAAGAGCCGGATTATCAAACAAAAAAAGTTGTCAATTAATTATTCTTACTAAATTATATTTGTAATTGTTAATTTAAGGGAGTCTTGCCGACAATAATTTTTATTTATTTTTTATCTTTTCATATGCATTTTTTTTCTTCGTATCATTTTGTATCTAGGTGGAAAAACAATTTCATCTAAAACCTTGTCTCGAACCAAACAATCCTCCTTATCCAGAAATAGAACCATTTAAACCTCATAGGATTTTGCTAATGCATCAGGCTTGTAGTAATAAGAGCAGTAAGGATATATATTTGTAATACTCTTGCTCTTTGAAACAACAATTGTGTGCGCGCAAGGTATCTCGTCTAATTGAAATATTTCACAAGTGCATACTTTCCGCTGAAGGCAAAATAATATGTCATCTTCCATATTCATAATATGAGAAAACAAATTCAGATGATGGAACAATATGCAAACCTTAAAAAAGTTATTGATATGTTATATGAAATGCCACTATTTTCTATTTTTTCAAACTAATGTTGATCAAAAAGCCAAATGATCCATATCAAATGCATAAAAGATATATAGTTAGCTATCTTTATACATACCCTCATCTTTGAATATTTAGGTGCATTTACAATCAATACCTCCTCAAATATTCTCCACAATGTATCCTTTGTATGTGAAGCCATTTCTCTGTTTTTACAGTTTGAAGAACCAAATTAAATTCTAGCCTCTTTCGAAAATATTATGCTAGAGAATTGGCGTGCCTCAACAAGGCAGTCATTAACTCGAAGTGGTCATTCTATCGCTGTTTATTGTTGAATGAACACTGGACCACTTCTCGTACCTAGCATCCTCTAGTTACTCCTTAACATTATGATCAACCTTTTCCACCATAGCCATTAATTTATCAAAATACTTCTTCTGAATAAGTCTTAGCCATAGATTAGAACAAATCACATAGGGTGATTCTGCTCCTCTTGAAGTTTATAGGGACATTCTTGCAAAGATGCCACATGCATGCATAATGAGGTACATTTGAAGCACATTGCTTACACTCTTCATAATACTTTAATTTTTATGTAATACAACACATATTTTTTCACTCTTGCCATATGTATTTTTGAATTGTTCAAAGAACCATGTCCAAGAACAATCATTTTCTATGTCTACAACTCCATCTGTCAATGAAAATATGAAAGTTATCACAAATCAACACACATGATATTTTTGTTTGATATAACATTAACACTATGTATATGTTATTATACAAAAAAAAAAAACAAGTTCACCATCACAAAAACACATATATGCCCCATGTAGTGTGATTGCTCATATAAATGTCCTTCTGTAAGATCGACTAAAATGTGCGCCGTCGACACTAACTACCGATCTGCTGAACTTATTGAACCCCCTCATCAATGGTCTCAAGCCCATGAATACATACATGAATTCATCTTTCTACGACTTGTGCATCGTTATATATTATTTAAGATACGCAATATTTAGCATTTATATGTATCTTGGCATATGCCTATATCCATATACTCGTTTTCCCCTTATCATTTCCTATGTAAGTTCATTAGCATATCATGTTTTCTAGTAAGACATCTCAATCCCCATAGAATTCTCTAACATCCCGAATTATATCTTTCGGAATATGAATTTTCTTATGGTAGACTAATTTAGGAACAGTCACACTACTGACAAACCCAATTATTTCTTGGAGTTTTGTTATTACCTGATCCTCAGTGGATACATATGTTCAATATTGCAGTATCTTACTTTGTCTGTGTTTTTCATTCATGAAGCCTTCAAACTCTAGGCAAAATATTTCGAAAAGCACACTGACACATAAATGTACAATTGTTTTGATCATTAATGCATACACCAAATACGTATATGATGCTTCAATGAGTTACAATATGTCAAGAATGATATACATTAATGTATCATCCATATCAATGATCACTATCACTATTTGATACACCTTAAATAATACATTTTTTTGTATCTTATTCACATCACTAGTCTGATATGTTTTATAAAAATGAGTAATACCCTCACATTAGAGATACCAAATGTATAATATATCACTCTCTGTCCATTTGTTGTATGTATCACCTATAATCCACTACATTTATTTACTACATTTTAAAGTTTAACATATATAAACACATTCACTCATAATAATTCATATCATACCGCTAAAAAATCTGTAGAGATACCAAATACAAAATTAAGTATATGCTATTTAAAATTTAGAACTAATCTATATCATGAATATCATAGAAATATTAATTAATCATCATAAACAAAAACAATTATTACCATATTACATATGTTAATGATAATTATAAAACATAAAAGACTAGAAATAAAAAATCAAATACTCTCAATCTTTTTTCTATAATCTCTCTTTACTTTAAAATTTAAATTGTGCCTTATTTTATATTTATTCACTTAGAAATTGCCTGCGCTTCGCGCCACTCCCTTATTTGCAAATTTGGTTGACTCTTTTTTTGTAGTTCTAGTGTGGTTGTTAAATAAGTGTTAAAATATAATATTTTCAGCTACACCTATGTAATGTCGCGGCGTATTAGGTTGTTCTGGAGTTTTAAAATGTCGTTGCTTGAATGAGTTATTCATATCCTGGTGAATAGGGGTAGATAGAATATAACTTTATTTGCAAAAATGTGGATCGACAAATGGCACATAAACAACACAAATTTTATAGACATGTACATATTTAGTATGTGAAGTTTTTTGGCAATAGATAAAACCAAATCCGCTACCATAACAAACATCAACAACATATGATATACAATAAGGCACTTTTGGACATGTAAAGTTTCGCAAATAACAAAATAGACATTACTTGATAAAACTAATAATATTAAGGTCCGTAGAATAGAAAAAGACTCTACTTTTTCGTTAACCTGTACGTAAAAGTAATTAATGTTGATGTATGTTAAACATATTTTCCGGAAGATGAATGATGTACCTATCAAGATAATATGTATAACAAGCTCGATAACGTTGCAGCACTTTGCCTTTTAGTCTTTGATTATGCGGTAGTGCATTCTAATTCTTCATCCGGCACATACACTTTTTTTACTGCATAGTTTTACCACCCCTATTTCACATTTAAATTGCTCATTTTAAGTTTGAAGACCAAGTCCATCCTGCATATACTACAAATATAGGACGGTACATCAGTCTCACTTTCGAAAATATGTTAACCAACATGTGAGCAAAAGTATCAAGAAGTTTCTCCACAACCCCATCAAGGACCAAAGCAGTCTTCCCACCAATGTCCTTGACCTATATGTGTATCTTCGACCTATGTAGGCATAAAACATCGTTATAGTTCCTTTTAATGTATGTTGTGGCTACAATGTTAGTTTCTTTCTTACCTACCATATGTAAAAATGAAGGTCTGTGTATATACATATATATATATATATATATATATATATATATATATA
>NC_028640.1:47269388-47271453 GCF_001406875.1 Solanum pennellii | reverse complement strand
CCATATGTAAAAATGAAGGTCCGTGTATATCCATCTACCTATATATATATATATATATATATATATATATATATATATATATAACAGTAGCATGCTGATTCAAGCCTTGTGCTTATGATGTAGGGTTTATTATAGTACTTACCTCTATGTCCGTACTCTAGTTAGAATCTACTAACTCGGCAATAGTCAACCAATTTTAAAACATAGCTTCGTCAATGGGAATGTTACTTTAATTTTTTCTCTGAATAGTATGTGCATCAACTGACTTCTTTGAGAATTTATGGACCAACGGGGTGATGTTTTCCATTTTAAGACTATCATAAATTTTGCTTGTGGCGGTGGTGGCAAAAGTCAGTTCACCTATTATGAAAAAAACAAAATTAAATGCCAATGTCCTAGATATGTGACTATTAAATGTTTCCAGTAAGTTGAGAAGAAATAGTTACCTCTGAATTCATTTAGAGTAGTAGTAGTAATGATCAAAATGTATGGTCCCAATTGGATGGGATATACGTAAGGGTAAAATACTTTACCCTGATCCACCCACAAAGTTATTCCTGCTTTGATAGGCATGTCCTAACTAAATGATAATTATATGTAGCTTCTTTTTTATGAATGAATTTGAACGTAATGTAATTGAGATAAGAATATTACAAATTAGTAAGACTGTGTATGTCGCGTTTCTTCAACTTTCAACACATACTCTACATATAACCGATTCCAAGTAAGCGTCAAACTACATATACAAGTTAAGGAGGGATATTATTTACTGTATACATTGGAGACCGAGTGTAACATAAATGGCACGAATGGATGTGCCTGATAGGACGATGTTGTTGTTGACCCTAGAGCGAATCATTACTGCTTGGATACCATTTACAGGGTTTTGAACAATATCAACCTATAGTTTTCGGATGGAAGTTATCCGCAAGAATGTTATATAAATGTTTGAATACACTGATGTATATTCACAAGTTATTTCTGAAACTTTGAAGTTTGTCATAATGATTGCAAAACCTTTGCTCAACTTTTCTCGAAACATGTTAATATGATTCTTCCAGATTACTGTGTTCATCAAAGTCCCCTGTTAGATGTAATGTGCAAGAAAGTTTTGAATAACCAAATTCATAATGTCATATAAACGGAATATGAACAATGCAGTACCTTCTAAAAAAGGGAGTAAACACTTGTTGTTTCCAATTCTTAAAAGGCGTCGCTCTACATATAAGTTGTGTCGCTGTTGAGACGGTGTGATTGTTGGGTCTGAGGCAACACTAGGGTGTTTGTATTATTTGGGTTAAAATGTAGTTTAATGTAGGGGTTCTTAAAGGAAAGGGTATTTTTGGGATTATTTTAAATTAAATGGGTTTTCTGGATGGTGGTGGCGCCACTTCGACGACACTAAGGTTTTCCTATATATATATATAGTAGTTCTTGGGAACGTGCATTGCACGTTTGTCCCATACAATTATATAAAATTTAATTATTATATAAAAAATGTTGAAATTAAAAAAATTACTTTTATCCATTTATATTTTATTCATTCAATAAAATTCATAGTAATCGAATAGTACATTGACCATCAAGCGAAAAATATGGAAAACTAATTAAGATACTACAGATTCAAATAATATGAATATATCTATATGTAACAACCTGTTTAGTCGGTTCAAGCATTAGAAATATTTTGAAAATAACTGGCTGGGTCGACAGATCCCGCGACTGACCGTCATGGTCACGACGGACCGTCGAGGGTGTTCGTTCCAAAACACTTCAACTCTAAAATCTGGGTACTGAGATCGACTCTCTGAACTTCACGAAGGAACTGCAGGACGTACCGTCATAGACACGACGGGCCGTCACAAACCCATTTACTGAATTTGAATCTCTGATCTTTGTGACGGACCTGCAGGACGGACCGTCATAGACACGACGGGCCGTCACAGGTTGTGTAACCCCAGCTGGGTCGGATTTCTGCTAAAGGTTTTAAAGGGGTGTTTTGGACTATTCATGACAAACCTTATGAAATTAGTGGGGTAAGTTTAATAATTTATTTACTTGGGGG
>NC_028640.1:47266081-47267010 GCF_001406875.1 Solanum pennellii | reverse complement strand
CATAAGATGGACATAGTAGAACGATTCGGTGTGGAGTTTGTGACCTATCAGTTTCAGGGGGATGCCAAAAGGTGGTGGCGGTCGTATGTTGAGTGTCAACCAGCAGAGGCACCACCTATGACTTGGGCATCATTCTCTAGCTTATTTATGGAGAAGTATATACCCCGGACTTTGAGGGATAGGAGGAGAGATGAATTCCTGAGCCTATAGCAAGGAAGGATGTCTGTTGGTGCTTATGAGGCTAAATTTCTTGCACTATCTAGGTATGCCACTCAGCTTTGTTTCAGTCCAGAAGAACGGGTTCGCCGTTTTGTGAAGGGATTGAGGTCAGATTTGCGGATCCCAGCCTTACAAGTAGCTGCTGCAGCAATCCTTTCAGGAAGCGGTTGATTTTGTGATGGAAGTGGAGGGGGTGAAGCCAGACGATTTCACCACAGCATCGACCTCTAAGAAGTTCCGTAAGGGAGGTGAGTTTGGTGGTTCTTACTCCAGGGGGCAGAGTTCACGAGGTAACCAAAACCGCCCTATTCAGTCAGCCCTGCAGGCTTTAGCTGGGGGTCCATCGCAGCCAAGTGAGCCTTTTTCTGAGTTTGGTGGCTATCCTCGGACTTCGTCACTTTCACAAAGACCTATGCTGGTCTCCAGGAATTGTTATGGATGTGGGGAGACTTGACATATTAGGAGGTATTGTCCAAAACAGAGTTACAGACCCCCAATGGTTAGAGGTAGAGGTGGTCATCGGAGAGGCCGCCATTCTGGAGGACGTGGCGGCCAAGGTAATGGTGGTCACCCAATCAGTCGGGGAGGCGGGCAAGCTGGAACTACTGCGGCGCAACATGATAGGGGCAATGGACAGACAGGTGATAGAGCCCATTGTTATGCTTTCCACGGGAGGTCTGAAGCAGAGACATCTGATGTTGCTATCACAG
>NC_028640.1:47228015-47264858 GCF_001406875.1 Solanum pennellii | reverse complement strand
AATGTAATTGCTTATGCTTCGAGGCAATTAAAAGTGCATGAACGTAACTATCCGACCCATGATTTGGAGTTGGCTGCAGTTGTGTTTGCATTAAAGCAATGGAGACATTATCTATATGGGGTCAAGTGTGAAGTTTATGCAAATCATCGTAGTTTACAGTACGTCTTTACTCCGAAAGATTTGAATTTGAGGCAGAGGAGGTTCTAGAAGCCCATTGGCTAGGGAGGTTCAGACGTTGGCTAATGACTTTATGAGGCTGGAAGTACTAGAGAAAGGAGGATTTTTGGCCTGTGTGGAGGCGAGATCCTCTTTTCTTTACAAGATTAAGGGAAAGCAGTTTGCTGATGAGAAGCTGAGCCGAATTCGAGATATGGTATTGCGAGGAGAGGCTAAAGAGGCAGTAATTGATGAGGAAGGCGTTTTGAGGATTAAGGGGAGGGTATGTGTGCCCCGTATTGATGATTTGATTTACACTATTCTTACAGAGGCTCATAGTTCAAGGTATTCTATACATCCTGGTGCAACCAAGATGTATCGTGACCTAAAGCAACATTTTTGGTGGAGTAGAATGAAGCGTGACATTGTTGATTTTGTTGCCCAATGCCCGAATTGTCAGCAGGTAAAGTATGAACACCAGAGGCCTGGAGGAACACTTCAGAGAATGCCCATTCCTGAATGGAAGTGGGAAAGAATTGCAATGGATTTCGTGGTTGGTCTTCCAAAGACATTGGGTAAGTTTGATTCTATTTGGGTAATTGTTGACAGGTTAACTAAGTCTGCTCACTTCATTCCGGTCAAGATGACTTACAATGCAGAGAAGTTAGCCAAACTCTATATCTCGGAAATTGTTCGATTGCATGGAGTTCCACTCTCCATCATATCAGATAGAGGTACGCAGTTTACTTCTAAGTTTTGGAGAACATTACATGCTGAATTAGGTACTAGGCTGGATCTTAGTACTGCATTTCACCCTCAGACCGATGGTCAGTCTGAGCGAACGATTCAGGTGTTAGAGGATATGCTTCGTGCATGTGTGATAGAATTTGGTGGTCATTGGGATAAATTCTTACCCTTAGCAGAGTTTTCATACAACAATAGCTATCACTCAAGTATTGATATGGCTCCATTTGAGGCACTGTATGGGAGGAGATGTAGGTCTCCCATTGGTTGGTTTGATGCATTTGAGGTAAGACCTTGGGGTACCGATCTTTTGAGGGAATCGTTAGATAAGGTAAAATTCATTCAGGATAAGCTTCTAGCAGCTCAGAGCAGGCAGAAGGAATATGCAGATCGAAAGGTTAGGGACTTGAATTTTATGGAGGGTGAACAAGTCTTGCTGAAGGTTTCACCCATGAAAGGGGTGATGCGGTTTGGTAAGCGAGGTAAACTTAGTCCGAGGTATATTGGGCCATTTGAAGTTTTGAAGCGCGTGGGGGAGGTGGCTTATGAATTTGCATTGCCTCCAGGACTCTCAGGAGTGCACCCGGTATTTCATGTGTCTATGCTGAAAAAGTACCATGGGGATGGAAACTACATTATTCGTTGGGATTCAGTTCTTCTTGATGAGAATTTGTCTTATGAGGAGGAGCCGGTTGCTATTCTAGCTAGAGAAGTCCGCAAGTTGAGATCAAAGGAGATTGCATCTATCAAGGTTCAGTGGAAGAATCGGCCAGTTGAAGAGTCTACTTGGGAGAATGAGGCGGATATGCAAGAAAGATATCCACATCTTTTTACAGATTCAGGTACTCTTTCTCGCCCTTGCTTTTCTTCCTGTGATCGTTCGGGGACGAACGATGGGTAAATTGGTATCTATTGTAACAACCTGTTTAGTAGGTTCGAGCAGTAAAATTATTTTGAAAATAACTGACTGGGTCGACGGATCAGGCGACGGACCGTCATGGTCACGACGGACCGTCGAGGGTCTTCGTTCCAAAACACTTCAACTCTGAAATCTGCGTACTGAGATCGACTCTCTGAACTTCACGATAGAACTGCAGGACGGACCGTCATAGACACGACGGGCCGTCACAAACCCATTTACTGAATTTGACTCTCTGATCTTTGTGACGGACCTGCAGGACGGACCGTCATAGACACTACGGGCCGTCACAGGTTGCGTAACCCCAGCTGGGTCGGATTTATGCTAAAGGTTTTAAAGGGGTGTTTTGGACTATTCATGACAAACCTTATGAAATTAGTAGGGTAAGTTTAATAATTTATTTACTTGGGGGTTAAAGGAGATAACTTTAAAATAAATAATGGGTTACTTTTATCATAATGAATTATAAGATAATTAGGGTAAAAGAAGAAGAATCTGGAGAAGAAAACGAAAAAGACAGAAAGGGGAGAACGAGCGAGAGAGAGAGAACGAAGAGGAAAGCAAAAGGCATTGGGGAGATAGCTATGTGATAGATAAACTATAAATAGCGATTGATATGTATTGGGTGGTATTGTAAAGTCTTCTATATACTTGATTGTGTGTTTGTATGTTGTGATCGTAAAATTGTGGTGGTTAGAATGATGAGATTGTCGAACCTTTAATCTTAAATCCTCTCTATTAAGATGATGCTTGACATAAAGAAAGCTTGATGAACTGAAATAATAAGATAAATGGATCGGAGTGTCACGTTCCGACATGTAGAATTAAGGGATCGGAGTGTCACGTTCCGACACGGTAGGGATAATGGATAGGAGTATCACGTTCCAACACGTAGCATTAATGGATCGGAGTGTCACGTTCCGACACGTAGCACTAGGGGATCGGAGTGTCACGTTCCGACACGTAGCATTAGGGGATCGGAGTGTCACGTTCCGACACGTAGCATTAGGGGATCGGAGTGTCACGTTCCGACACGTAGCATTAGAGGATCGGAGTGTCACGTTCCGACGCGATAAGAATAAAGAGAAGTAATCTTAAATTATGTTAATATACTCAATTTCGAAGAACCTATTTCCCAAATGAGTATGGTGTGGGGCTTGAGTCCTCATAGGTGTGCTTGGTGTTGTTGCCAATGTTCCTTGTACTTGTTGATTGTCACCTGTTAAGTAATGTGGTTGATTTTATATTATTATTCAGTATATATTGCTTTCTATTTTGAGTTGGCCGATGATACCTACTCATTACTTGTTTCTTGTACGGACCCCTACTTTTATTTCCTTCTTGTTGTTTTGTGGAGTGCAGCAAGTGCACCATTGACTTCGACTCATCCTCAACTCTAGCCACCTTCAGCACGTCAGATTTCAGGGTGAGCTATTGTTCCTAGCTCGGACTGGATTCTCTCATTCACGTCTTGATGTCCTTGAAGTTCGGACATGGACCATATGTTTACTTATTTTAGTTTCTTAAATACTGTTAGACTGAGTAATTTGAGGATAGATGTTCTTGATGTGATGACTTCTAGATTTTGGGGATGATAAATATTATAATTTAGAAGTTTATTTAATTGGTTATATTAATGAGTTTTGGGTCTTCCGCATTATATTTTGTTCATTATGGTTGAAATATTGGTAAAACGTTGGGGTTTAGATTTGTTGGTTCGCTCACATGGGAGGATAAGTGAGGGTGCCACTCGCGGCTCGTTTGGGTCGTGACACTATATGAATTATACTTAATAATATTTCATTATCCTCCATAACAAATTTTCTAAGGAGCAAAAATCGACTGCAAGCAAAATAAATAAATGAAAAATGTGATTTTTATTAATGAAACATTGTGACTACAATTCCGTTGTTCTCTTGATTCTCTCTCCTAAGTTTCTCCGTTATTCTAGAGCCTTCAATAAAGTATTTCTAGAATTGTTTGATTATGTTGACCTCCCTGAGATATTGTGTTTCTCTGGAATGTTCGAAAGCGCTTCGTCGTTTCAAGTCGATCTTTGTGAAGAACTATGTTTACCACTCCTTCAAAGAGCTGTGAGGTCGATGTTGTAGCATTATCCAATTTTCTTAATTCTTTTTGAAGTGTTTTCTTGATTCCCCTCGAATTTCATGTACATCCCCTATTTATAGTTTTAGGGGGTGGACAAGGTTGCATATGATTGGCTAATGGATGTCATTTTGACACTTGGCTCATTGTGATTCTTTCTTGTATTTGACAGGGACTACCACATCATTTCGACATGTGGCGTCACTTTGTTTGTTACGGATGACTAGTAACTGTGACACGTGGCATGGTTTTGGGATTCAAGGTGAAATGGACCATTAATTTGAATTTAATTAGATGGACTTAATCATTTGTAAAGCCCAAATTAATTATTCATCCCAAATGAAAATGGATTTAATTCAAATTTTGTATGAATTTGAATCAATAGAATTTATGTGTCTATAAATGCCCCTTACTTCGAGACTTGTCAACGTGGAGGCTTGCCGAAAATTGGCGACAAGACTTGAAGTAGTCATGACTGAGTTTTCCTTTTTTTTTACACTTGTCAACGTGTAGGCTTGCCGAATTTGACAACGACAGTTTATGTCTTCACGAATATGTATTCATTTTTCGATACTTCTCTACGTGTAGGCTTGCCGAATTTCACAGTTTAAGTTGAAGTTTTCATGAATTCATTGTTGAGACTTCAAGAGTAGTTCTTTCTTGTTTTCATATTCTAACTGGGCCACCACCAGTAATTTTCTTGTAGCAGCGTCAAGCATTTTTAAAAAAAAATCTATTTTCTCGACAACCACATGTTGATTTCCTTCTTTCTAGTGGGTAGTAGCACTTGCTAATTTCCTTGTTGATCACCCTCTCCCGGGAAAATGGAAAACTTTAAATGAGTTGCCTGATGAATATGCTTTTTTAACTGAAGAGTTGTGGACATGGACAATGTTCTTTGGTGGATCTGAACGCCGATATGGAGCAGGGGCAGGAGTGGTGTTGATACCTGCAGAGCAAATAATTTTACCATTCTCATTTGTTCTAGCTGAAACATGTTCCAACAATGCTGCAGAATACCAAGATTTGATTGTGGGCCTTGAAATTGTATTGGACCGAATTTACACAATTTATGTGTCTACACTACCATATCACCAAGAAAATAATAAAAGAAAGAAAATATTATAAAAGTACATTCAAAAATGAATATAAAGGTCATAAGTTAGTAATTTTAGCACTAATAAAAATAGACTTATAACTTTCATAATTTCATAAAAGATTAAATTAAAGAAGTATAAATCGATTAAAAAGTACAAAAAAATAAAACAAATAAGAACAAATACAATATTCATATCCTTCTAAGACTGTAATTATAACAATATTTCTACTAAAAGAAATACATAAGGAATATAGTTCTTGATGATGCCTCCTCTCCTATAACCAATAAAAATTCAAAAGTCTTCATAATGATCCAAGTTCTTAACTCCTAATGAATGATACAAAGCACATAAAATTTAAAATAATTGAAAATCCAAAAAGAGCAGAAAAAAGTAATATGACTTCTTGACCACATAGATATGTCCGTCAGTTGGACTTCCTAAATGCTAATAGTTAAAATTTAGATTTATTAGCAAAAATTTTTACAAATGTAAAATACTAAAAAGAAATTCTAAAGTTTGAATATTTGTGGAATTAAAAAAATCCACCACATTGAATTGAATGAACTAATGAGTGAGAATGTATTTCATTTTAATGAAATAAAATTAATATATAGGTAAATTTACTTTTTAATACCAATAATTAACAGATTGGTGTTTAATTAAATACTCAAATGACTATTCAACCTATAAAAGATAATTTGTAATTCAACTTTTTTTATCATCCCAATTATAATATANTATATATACATATATATATACATATTTACATATATATATACATATTTATATATACATATATATATATATATATTTATATGTATGTATGTATGTATGTATATATATGTATGAATGTATTTATATATAGATGCCATAAAGTAGAAGACTAAGCAATTTTCTTATACGAAGGGTCTATGTATACTCGATATGAATATATTATGTGTAAGAGAGGTCTTGTTAAACCTCATGAAGTAGTATAGCTGAAAAGTTTTAAAATTTCCAGGTTTTTAACCTAGGAATGTAATGATGAATGCTAAGAGGCTAGTCTTAGTCCTCTCACAGGATGACGACGCCGTAACATCTAGGGGGTGCTCCCCGGGTGTGATAACCTTGGTATTTGATCTAGGTTTAATATCCCTAGAAATGATGTCTCATCAAACCACATCTATGTGGATTCTTATAAATAATTATAAAGAGTGTCATACTTATTAATGAGAGACTATGTGATTCTAAGAAACTCTCATCTTGTTGTAATCCTATGTGGTGCCGCTAGAGTATTGTTATGTGATTTCACCTAAACCTTATATCGTGGTTATAGGTATGAATACTAGAAACGAAGCGGCAAGAAGGGACGAAGAAGGCATTGATAATATGGGAGCTAATGATAATAAAGTTCCTCCACAAGACAACCAATTGCCTATAATTGAAGAAGTTGCTATGGGTGATCAACTTCCAGTTGTTCCTCCACCGCTGATCGATGGAGAGATAAGGGCGACTTTTCTTAATTAGGCTTAAGCCATGACTTCTGAAGCCAATGTTGTAACTTCTCAAATCCAATCCATGACGGCTCAAGTGAATAGGGAGGTTGGACCCCGAATGCCTCATCATGTCAACAACATAGCATCTCCTTTGAGAGACTAGACTAGAACGAATCCACCTATGTTTTTTTGTTCCAAAGCGGATGAATACCCTAAAGATTTCCTCGACTAGGTCCATAAGATTCTCTATGTTAAGGGTGTGACATCGATAGAGAAAGACAAGTTGGTGGCCTACCAACTCAAAGATATGGCCCAAATTTGGTACGTGCAATGGAGGGATACTAGGGCATAAGAGGTGGTCCGGTGACTAGGGGGATCTTCAAGAACGCTTACCTTGATCGGTTCTTCCCTAAAGAGTTGAGGGAAGCTAAGGTGGAAGAATTCATTAACCTTTGTCAAGGAGGTATAACTGTAATTGACTATTCCCTAAAATTCACTAAATTTTTCAAGTATGCTCCATCCTTGGTGTATAACCCAAGGGATAAGATGAGTCATTTTCTTACGAGGGTGTCTGAAGATTTAGTGGGAGAATGTTGTTCGTCTATGCTTCATGATAATATGAATATATCTCGTCTTATGGTTCATGCTCAACAAGTGGAAGAAAGTAGGAAAAGGAGGAAGAGTGAGGAGGCCAAAAAGGCAAGGTCTTATGAAGGTGGTTCCTCAAAGGGTAGGCTTGACATTTAAGACAAGACTAGCTTCAAGAAGAATTTTTTTAATCAAATTCCTTCCAAATTTCCCAAGGCTCGTAATGATAGGGTGTCTAACCCTAAGTCTCAAAAGGGAAAGGATACTAGCTCACGAGCAAAAAGGCAACTTGTGGAAAGTGCAGCAAAAAGCATTATGGTGATTTCCTTGTTGGGACGAACAATTACTTTGGGTGTTGCAAGAGGGGCCACAAGGTTATAGATTTCCCTAATTTGAAGAGGCCTGAAAAAGGAAGCGGGCAAGCTCAAGCTAGTGGTTCTAATGTGTATGCTCCAAAAAAGAATCACTTTTATGATATTCACTCTAGGGGTGAAAAAGGGTTCTCCCCATGTGGTGACCGGTATGTTACAAGTCTATTGTATTGATGTGTATGCCTTACTTCATCCTGGTGCTAAATTATCTTTTGTTACTCCCTTGATAGCTTGGAAGTTTGATATTTTGCCAAATGTCCTAAAAGATCATTTTATAATAACTACTGTGGTAGGTGATGCGGTGGTTGCAAAGAGGGTATATAGAAATTATCCTTTGAAATTTCCAATAGAGTTATTCATGTTGAATTAGTAGAACTTGATATAGTTGATTTTGATGTCATTTTGAGGGTGGATTGGTTGCATGATTGTTTTTCTTCTATTGGTTGTAGAACAAGAATTGTCAAGATTAGTTTTCCAAATGAACACGTCTTAGAATGGAAGAGGGGTAATTCTATTCCTAGAGGTTTTATCATCTCTTGTCTTAATTTATGTAAAATGAACTCCGAAGGGTGTTTATACCATATTGTAAGAGTCAAAGATTTAGACTCCAAAAATCCTCCCATTGAGTAAGTCCTCGAAGTGAGGGAATTTGCAGAGGTCTTTCCTAATGATCTACCCGGAGGTCCTCCCGAATGGGAAATTGATTTTGGTATTGACTTGGTACAGGATACCAACCCCATTTCAATTCATCCTTATCGGATGGCTCCTGCAAAATTGAAAGAGTTGAAGGCTCAACTCAAGGACTTGCTATACAAGGGTTTCATTAGACCTAGTATTTCTCCATCGGGTGCACCGGTATTGTTTGTGAAGAAAAAGGATGGGTCCCTTAGAATGTGCATTGACTATCGCCAACTCAATAAAGTCACTATCAAGAATACGTATCCTCTCCCTGAGATTGAAGACTTTTTTGATCAACTCCTATGGCAAGCTACTTTTGTAATATTGACTTAAGATCGGGCTTTCACCAACATAGGGTGAGACGTGAGGATATACAAAAAATGGCATTTCGAACTAGATATGGTCACTATGAGTTCCTAGTAATGTCCTTTGGTCTCACTAAAGCCCCAGTGGCATTAATGGACCTATTGAATAGGGTGTTTTGAAGTTATCTAGATTCACTTTTAATTGTCTACATTGACGACATCTTGGTATATTCGAAAAATGAGGGTGAACAGATGGACCATTTTTTATAGTGGTTTTGCAAGGGCTTAAGGAACAACAACTATTTACCAAGTATAGCAAATGTCAGTTTTGGTTGAGGTAGGTGGCATTTATTTTTCATATCATCTCTAGTGAGGGAGTTGAGGTTAATCCAAGAGAAAAGGAGATGATGAAAAATTGGCCTAGACCATTGACTCCGACCGACATTAGGAGCTTCTTGGGTATAGCGGGTTATTATAAGAGGTTTGTGGATGGTTTTACATCCATTGGTTTTCCCTTGACTACCTTGACCCAAAAGAATGTGAAATTTGAGTGATCGGAATCATGTGAAAGAAGCTTCCAAATTTTGAAGGATAGGCTTACTTCCGCTCCAATATTGACCCTACCAGAGGGTACTAAGTGTTTTGTGGTATATCCTGATGCATCACGAGTGGGCTTGGGGTGTGTTCTTATGCAACATAGGAAAGTAGTAGTTTATTCCTCTAGACAACTTAATGTGCCTGAGAAGAATTATGCAACTCATGATCTTGATTTATTGGTCGTGGTATATACCTTGAAAATATGGAGACATTTACTTGAATGGTGTTCATTTTGATGTGTATACCAACTATAAGAGTCTACAATATGTATTTAGTCAAAATAAATTAAATCGCCGCTCTTCATAGACAAACTTGGGATTTGCGATCCCAGGTAAGATCGGTTCAGGATCATGGGATCCTTTTTGTCCTTATAAAACTGTCTTGTCTTCACCTCTGTGTTCTTTGAATCACTTATGTAATTTGTGACTTCTTATTCTAAAATATAATATTAATCAAAAATTCTTGATTTAACCACAGCAAGAGCTTAGGATGCCATTTTTTTATCTTCGACACATTTAATTTCTCTGGATGTAGCATCAAAGTTATGTATCTCTCCATCATTCTTCTGTATGGTATCAACACATAATGCAAACATTGCAAATCTAGAATAATATTTTTTACCTTCAAATAGAGTTTACACCCATATCGTTCTTTATTTTCAATTGAGGTGAATTATTTTTTATGATGTATCTAATTTCCATGTTTTTTCCTAATCTTATTGATCTCCAACGTGGCTGAAATGGTGGCTTTGAGATTCGTAAATGAAAACAATTGTCCAAAAACAATTTCATCACATTTGTAACCTTCATGACTCATCTCGCTTACTCAAATTCTTGAATATCTCAACAACATTAATATTTTCATACTATATCAAACAATTTTTTCGTGTAATTTGAATATTTCAGTATTTGGGCAGGAATGGAGAGTTGTTGGAGATGACAGCAAATTTTAATTTTAATATTTGTGAATCGTAATAATTAAAATAAATTTTATGTTTATTTTCTTATTAAATGCAACTGCCAACTACCGTGATGTATCAGACCTAATGTATTGTGAAACTTATGTATAGGGATTGCTTTTGTTTTATGAATTTTTTGTAAAATAGTAAAGAGTAGGGATAGGAAAACCTAGACCGGTGACTTGACGTAATCACAAGAAAGAATTCTCTTTAAAAATTTTATTCCAACAATTAGCCTTCCCCTACATTCAATCGTATGCTTTCCACCTTCCTCTTACAAATTATGCCTTTAACAAATCTTCCGCATTCACTTGTTGTAACTCCTCCTTCATGTGCACAACTTCCCATTAATTCTAATAGATGTTATCTTTCTCCCATGTTGCCTTCAACACAGTGATCACTATCGCCAAATAGCAACACAAGCATTGTGCTCTTAACCTACATTCTTAAAATTAAGCATTACATTGTTTATTTACTCTCTCACCCTCACACCTAGTGCCTTAATTCCCAATTACCCATTAAAGGTGCATTAGCGCTATATCTCACTAACCAACCTCCATTAAAGTGTCTCAAATCTAGACCATATTCTGCACAGAGCCATAAACGATGGATAAATTTTCCTATTTACCCAATCTATATTTCCACATAAATAACACTACCCATTCGCATCAGAACTCAAAAAAGAAATGGTGTATACAAATGCCTTATGAACTCCTTTTAAACATTGTACGTCTTGCCTAAATGGCCCGTACAAATTCGTACATCAAATTCTCAGTTCTTGTGCCCTGTTGTTGAAGATTTGAAGCACCAAGCGTTCCCAGGACCACACGGCCTACCGAATTTTTTTCCCCCGAATATAAAGTCGTTCAACGTGACACTAGAAATTCCTCCGGACTCTCCAGGTATTTCACTTTATAAATCTATACTATTGCTTTCAAAAATTTTAGGTGCCCTTTGTTTGAACCATACATAAACCCCACTACAAATTCCTACTAAATATCCCAATTTCTTCATAATCTCACGGTTTTCCACTTTTCTTCCCCTAAATGTATGTTCTACCGACGGATATAGAAGACAAGTTACAAATAAAATTAATTTTTTATTAAGAAAATAAATAATGGGTACTGATCTCTGCCGTACATAAATAACCTCAAGAACAAGTCGCCTTTTGTATTACTACTTTTACTGTCGTTTGTAATTATCCTTCAATAAAGCCTTGCCTTTTGAATTGCTGACCTAATTAGTTAATGGTTTCTGGAAGCCTAATTAAGTTAGTTAAGAACATATATAAGGACCCTAACCTAATTAGACTAACCTAATCTCCCATAATTCACAAACCCAAATTCTCTTCCTTCTCTCTTCTTTCTCTCTCTAGTTGAAGAACTCCATTAAAGACCAAGATAGGGGTGGTCCAAGGGCTGAAAAGGGTAGAATTTCTTCATCAATTTGTAAGGTATGCGATCCTTTCATCTTTCAGACCTCTTTCCTCAAAGGGTTCCATCAAATTGACTTTAGAAGTTGGGTTTTGAAGTGGGTCTTTTCCAATCTCAAAATTTATCTCGTGAATTAATTTATTTATGATTTATTTTGGATATTATGAATAGATTAACAAGTATTTTAACTTAATAATGTCAATTCTTGATGGATTGGTCTCGTTTGTAGAAGATGACCTATTCCCATTAACCTTAGTTTATGATCTTCATAAGAATTCTGTAATGTTGGTTCAATTGTATTTGTTATCACTGGAATTACTACTAGATGATGATATTTTATCAATTATGAATATATTAGGGTGAATTATAGTCCTATCGTGCTATTTCTTGAGTAATTGATCTATATTATGACTTTGACCTAAGTCTCTTATCTTAAACATTGAACTAGAGATCGATTATGATGTAGTGATTCAATTAACCTTGTTATCATGTTGGTTATTGTTGTGTGATGATATTACACCCTTATTGGGCTAAGTTAAGTGTTGATGGTAATACCTTGATGATGGATTATCAAGAAGGCTTGGTAAGTCTTGTGATCCCTACTCTTTACTTCAATTATGGTTAATTGTGGTTAAGTGATGATGTGGTACTGAAGTATATATGATGTTAAGATTGATAGGGTAGGTATGATGTTAAATTGAAATGTCTTTACTATGGTTTGTGAGGTGTCGTCTAAGATTTAAATATTATAAGGGTGGTGATAACTAACCAATGTGTCTTATCATGATGTGAATATGTTAAAGTGCTTAGCTCACATATATAAATTGTAATAAAAGGACAATACTCATGCAATTCTTATTCAGCTATGATGATGATGTTTATATAAAGTATAGAATCTATGAACTACATTAAGTTATGATTATTAATTAAAAGGTACTAAAGAAATTTCAAAAAGGGACTCTTACTTAGCGATGAATGAACTAGAGTGAGGAATGTCCTTTCCCACCTGGGAAAGGTAGGATCACTAATGTACTCTTGTGATTTGAGACTCCAATGCATGCATAATAAGGAGGGTCCCAACTATACCTCCTAGTTCTTCATCTATGTTGCCCCCCATAGGCTAGTGGATCCACAAAGTTGCTATATTCATGTTTTGGTACTACCTTGGTAAGTAGTATGCCTTGTTTTGGTGTAGTATTCCATGACATCAGATTCCACATTAGCTCATGTGGTCTATGTCGGTTAAGGAAAGTTGTTCCCGAAAGGTAAAATGAACTAAAGGATTGAACTCTAACTAAGATGACCTAAGGGGTTTAGCTTATTCTAGACAGGGTTATGGGACTCTACCTATATATTACACTAGTTAGCCTTAAGGGAAGTCTAAGGAATATGTTCTTATGTATGTATATGCTTATAAATGTAAATGATATGTAAATGATGATCTTACATGTAAATGGCACTATGTGATGTTGATTTACTATAATGACCATGTACTTGGTCTCTATTGTTAAAGTATGATATTATGTACTCTTAATGTTATATTATGTGAAGTTGCACATTGGTTATAGTTCTTGCTAGGTTTACTTGATTAGGTAAGATTATAGGGCTTTGCTTAGTCATTCTACAAGTGTATTAAAAAGGGTGATGAGTAATGGTCGTGCTTTAATTATGTTGAAATATACTCTTATTCATACTTGTGCTATTATAACTTGATTATAGAGTTACTTTGACTATGTGTTCAATTTTGTGATGTGCATGCTGCCTTGACTAGACTTTGTTTTGTTGGTCCTGTGATGTACATGCCTATGACTTAATGAATATGTTTTATTTATTGGTATGGTCTTCTTGAATGTGCATAAGGATTTTCAAAGTAAATTTCATACCTTTATGAATTCTCCCGTTTCTTATTATGATTTCATGATATGTTTGCATATAGTATCATACTTAGTACAAGTGGTGTACTTACCCCATTTTCTCCCTTTTCCGCAACATTTAAATTTCCGGTCATTGAAGGGCTTTTGAGACGACTTTGAAGGAAGACTTGGAACTCTCATACATCCAAGTTAGGTAGGTCCTCACATTACGAGGGCAATGCCAATATCAACATTATGAGGTTGTTTTTAGTTCTTAAGACTCTTATGTTCTTTCCTTTTCTTTGAGTACTAAACATTGTATGTCTTATACGTGGTCTTGTTATATTGATATATGGGCTACTCCCAAAATATTACACTATTGGTAGATGGTTATGAGATGAGACATATTTTTAAGACTATCTTATATTGCATATATATATTTATATGTGTGTGTGTGTGTGTGTGTTTGTGTCTGTGTAATAAAATTAGAAGACTAAGTAATCTTCCTATATGAAGGGTCTATGTATGTTCGATATAACTATTATGTGTATGTAGAGGTCTATGTAAAGCTCCATGTAGTAGTAATGAAAAGTTTTACAAATTTCCGCATTTTAACTTGTAAATGTAATGATGTAGGCTAAGAAGGTAGTCTTTGTCCTCAAAGAGGACGACGACGGTTACGTCAAGGGGGTGCTCCCAAGTTATGACATTTGTACAAACTCTATGAATAAAAATATACTTTTGCAATATTTAAACATTTAACCTAAGTTAATCAAACTTAGAGCAAAAGAAGAGAATATTCGACAATTTCCTCTTAAGAACAAGTAGGAGGTTTTCTTCAGTTCTATCCCCCAAATTGAAGTATTTCTCCATAGATTTTATCACTGGTATGTGGTATTGAACTAGTACGTTCCTTTCATCCACTAGGTCCTTAGAATTCAGTCAGATTCTTTATCCTTTATATCTTGTTTAGATCTAGAGTTTCTAAAACCATGAAGAATTATTATGATATAGCTGTTATAATGTTCCTAATAAGATTATCATGTTTTTTCATGAAATTGTTGATTAGTTATTTGCATGAAATTTAGAACCATACTATTGTAGATTCTCTTAGTTTATCAATAACAATTGCTAGGTCAGTTGAACAATTGATCATGCCTCAGATTTTAAATGTTCATTGTCAGTACTTAATTTTGCATTTTCATTTCCAATAATTAGTTATATTGTGTCATACACATTCCAATTTGGAGTAGGCTTAGCATTGAGTAAGATTAGGGTTAAACGTACTCTCATAGTCTCAAAACTACGTACCCTTGTAGGAGATAAATCCCCTCGCTGGGAATCAAATTTAGCGATCATATGTGTAATGCCTTTATACTCTGGAATGGAAATGTATATTAGGTCCTCTCAATGGGGAGCATACATCGGACTCCACGGTTAGCGCATATTATTTGATGTCGGTTAATAGTAGCTCCCACAGTAAGACTCTAGTGCATTTGACTAGGTTTTCAATATTTTAGTATTCAGTCTAAGCATTTTAATAATAAGTACTCCCTCATTAAATTCAGATCAGTTCATTTCAATGTATTTCAGTATTTACATTATGTTCAGATGCGTTATTTCTCAGTTATCCTTGTTCAACTTACATAGTTTTTCATTTATATTCTTATCTCGCATTCTCCTTACATTCCAAGTAATGAAGCATACTCAGAGCTACATCCTTTCATGATGCATGTTCAGGTACTCAGCATTCAGATCACACATATATTTAGTTCCGGATCCATACTCAGTAACATTAGGGGTGAGTCCTCACACTTTGAGGACAATAGACATGTTTTCCATTTCAGTCTTTTATTTCAGTTTTAGTTTTTCCCAGGATATGTCCCAACATATCGAGTTAGTTAGAGACTTTCTTAGATATAGTTTTATATTCAGCTTTAGCATTTGAGTGATTGTAAAGTATCACTTAGCATTTAGAAGTTTATTATGTATTCAGATTTGTATGGGTATTTCCCATCTTTCAGTTATCTCATAATTTAAATTGTTGCATAGTATCCTGTGTTCAGTATTTATAGTATGTTTATGATATGCCAGCTAAGGGTTATCTTGGGGTCACTCGTGATCCTAGATCCCGTGTTTACTCCAAGGGGATAGCCGCAACGCGTGTCACTTTTCCATCAATACACACAAAGATTCATGAATAAAATAGGTAAATCTTAATATTTCTTGTTTTTACTAAGATAAAATGTCTTATGAAATTATTTTTTGAAAGAACCAATAGAGATCATTAATTTAGTGATAGATACTACTAAAAGTATTGAATTATCTATGGGGTTTTTCAGTAATCCTAACTAATACATCAGTAAAAACCTCCTTGCTAATTCATAAATTTACTTTTATTTTTTTTACGCTAATCCGTAGCTAAAAAAAATTAGCATGAAATTTTATTGTTCAGCTATGAAATTTCATCCATCTTAATTCCTTATTTTCTAGAAGGTTAATATACTCTTAGACTAATATCTCATCAAGGATGAAGGACAACTTTAAGATCAATATATACTCGAAAAAACAAAGATGTTGTTAGTTTCATAAATTTTCATATAATTATGACCTTCTCACTAAGATCATTAATCTATGGAAATTTCGTGAAAAAGGTAATCAGAAAATGCCTACCTAACTAACTTACACAAAGTCATGTAGTCGAAAAATCCAACTTTAATTTTTCACTCTACATAAATAATCTAACTGTTTTTGTTTACTCATTTTTGCTTGTCTACTTGAGACTGTGTTTTCATTATATCATTAAATTGAGCTTAGAGACTGCAATCTAATCTTATAGTTCCAATATAACCATTCTTAAGCTACGTAAATGTTTAAATACTAATCCTAAACTTTAGGCTCTATACCCTGCATGTTCTTTTTATCATAAATTTAGGTTATCTTTATCTGACATAAATCATCATAAATTCTAACTTATGTGAAAGAGAGAGACATGACTTATTAGGAATTTGATCAATAAGCTCAGGGGTACGCTCCGTATCCGCTGGAAAGAGAATCCGCTATTTGGCAAATATATTGATCTAGTCACGTATCCAAGGGAAAAAAGAGATTCTCTTGAAGCATGAATTCTTCTGTCCATGAATCCTCCTTTTATTTGTTACGAGACTAGAGAGAATTTTCTCCTGCACTAGGGACTTGAAACTCATCTCTCTCTCCTTCACATAAAACACAACCTCTGATGATTCAAATCAGACAAAAAATAACTAAACTTAATGATAAAAAGAGCATGTAGGGTGTAGAGCCTTATGTCTAGGATTAGTATTTAAACATTGATGTAGCTTGAGAATGATTATATTAATATAAGATTTAATTATATTCATTATGTAGGTTTAGGTCCTCAGCATTCAGATCACGCATAGATAAATTCCCAATTCATACTCAATAGCATTAGTGGTGAGTCCTCATACATTGAGGACAATGGACATGTTTATTTCTTTTTTAGTTGTGATGAGGACATGTCCCAACAACTCTATTTAGTTAGAGACTTTTTTAAACATAGTTTTAGATTTAGCTTTAGCATTTAACACTTAGAATTTCAATTAATATTCAGATCAGTATTGGGTATTTCCCATCTTCCAATTATCTCATGATTTAAGCTTCTGCATAGTATCTTTTATTCAGTTGTTTTAGTATGCTTAAAATATGTCTGTTCAGGGTTAGCTTGGGGTCACTCGTGATCCTAGGGCTTGTGTTTATGCCAAGGGGTTTAGGCCTTGGGACGTGGTACCAGTCCCATGAATACACACACAAAGATTCATGAATAAAATTGGTTAATCTTATTATTTCTTCTTTCTACTAAGATAAAAAGCCTTCAGAACTTATTTTAGAAAGAACCAAATAGAGATCATTAATTTAGTGATCGATAGTACTAAAAACATTAAATAGCTGTGGAATTATTGGTAATCGCTAACTAATCCATGATTAAAAGCTCCTTACAAATACATGAATTTTCTTCTTTTTTTTGTCTAAACTATAGCTAAATAATATTATCATGAAATTTTAATATTCAGCTATGAAATTCCATCCATTGGAATTCACTATTTTCTAGTAGACAAATATACTCTTAGACCAATAGCTTATAAAAGATAAATGACAACTTTAAGATCAATACATACCTCGAAAAAATAAAGATGTGGTCAATTTCATAAATAGTCATATAATTATTAAATTCCCACTAAAATTATGTAACTATGGAAATTTCATTAAAAAGTAATAAAAAATGCCTACCTGATTAACTAACACAAAATCATTTTGCTGAAAAATCCAACTTTAATTTTTCACTCTACATAAATAATCTAACATTTTTTTGTTTACTCATTTTTGCTTTTCTACTTGAGACTATGTTTTCATTATACCATTTTATTGACCTTGGAGACAACAATCCAATCTTTAGTTACAATCTTTAGTTTAAAAAAAGCATTCTTAATCTACATCAGTACTAATCATGGATTTTGATTTATGTGAAGACAGAGACATGACTAACTAGGAATTGGTTCAATTGGCTCAGGGGCATACCCTCGTAACGGCAGCAAAAGAATCCCCTTATTGACACATATATTGGTCTCATAACCAAGCGAAAAAAGGGGATTTTCTTTAAGCATGGATTCTTCTGTTTAGGAATCCAACTTTGATTTGTTACGGGACTAGAGCGAATCTTTCTTGCACTAGGGTCTAATATATGTGCAAAAGTGTGTATTCTCTTGTAGCAGATAGAGGGCATGCCCTTGAGCCTATGGAATCAATTCCTAGAAAGTCATGTCTCTCTCCTTTACTTAAAAAACAACCTATGATGATTCAAGTCAAAAAAAAAATAACTAAATTTGATAATAAAAAGAGCATGTAATTTGTAGAGCCTAAAGTATACGCTTAGTATTTAAACATTGACGTAGCTTAAGAATGATTATATTAATAAATATTTAATTGTGGTCTAATCTGAATCTAACTAAAGAAAGAATAGCTATGTTATAAAAACACCATGTCAAGTAGAAAAGAAAGAAGATTAAACATGGATATATATTATTTTTATACATAATAATATTCTACAATATTTCCACGATACTCCTTATATTCCACATTAAGTGTATTTTATATGGCAAAAGACACCTATTAAGAAAAATTCATCAAACTTAGAAAAAAAGAGGAGGAAATAGGCGACCAAAACCCTTCCAATAATGCAACACGTTTTCTTCAGTTTTTGCTCCAAAATTGAAGGATCTCTTTATAGATTTCGTCACCAAGTAATTTGATTTCACAAGTGGGTTCCTTTCACCGATTAGGTCCCTAGAATTTAGTTAGATTCTTGATTTATATATCTTGCATAAACCTAAAGTTTGTAAAACCTTAGATATTAGTTGTGATTTAGTTAATAGAGTACTCCTAATTAGATTATCTTGTTTTTTTGGAATCTTTGCTTACTTCTTTGCATGAAACTCATAACCCTTGTTGTGTAGATTCTTTTAGTTTATGAATGATACATGCTAGGTCAATTAAACAATTATACATGCTTCGTTTTTTGAATGTCACATTATCAGTTTATCATTATTATATTCTCAGACTTTCATGTTAGTATTTGAGTTTTTCGATGTTTCAGTTAAGTGTGTTAGATATACATATTCAGTTTAGAGTACGCTTAGAACTGAGTGGACCAGGTTTTAGTATACCCTCATAGTCCCAGAACTGCATACCCCCGTAGGCTAAGTCCTCTTTATGGGCATTAGTTTTAGTGATTACGCCATAAACGCCTCTATACCCCTAGCAAGGTATATAAGTTCCTTCAATGTGGTGTGTACATTTGACATCATGGATAACTCATGTGGTGGTTCTGTCGGTTATTAATGTCTCCTATAGTCATGATTTTTCCTGATTTCAAATCAAAAGTACTAAAAGCAAAATTTTGAGCATACACACATAAAATGTAATGAAGGGAATGGTTTCCTTGTTCTAGTTTTAAACAAAGGATTCTTCATGGAAAAAGTTAAATTAGGATAATTGTTAGCCCCTTTATGGAATTGTTGTAGATCAATCCATTCTTTTGGTGTTGTAGTTGTTTGATGGATAAATAGAGATGGTTGAATAGGATATTAGAACAACTATTGGTTACCGTTTTGGTTCATAATTATGACTTGATCATCTGGTTTTCCTGGTTAGCATTTTGAAAATCTAAAGAGAAAATTATGATAAATCATTAAAATTAGTCATGTCACGAGCAAAAATTTTATTAAATGAATTCCAAACATCATTTAATGAAATCTCCAAGTATAACTTACGAGCTACAACATTGTCAGGTTTATGAATATTACAACTTCTTAAAACCGCACTTATATCCCAATCATGATCACCCATTTTAAATCTATATAAAATGACATCTACTTAGATGAAAAAAAATAAAAATGAGCTGATAAGAGAAACTAATAATGTTGTCTGCTAAATTAGAGAGAGAAAAAATGATTCAAAGAGTGGGGTTTCTAATGGAGGAAGTAGATGATCAAAGAAACGTTTAGTGGGTATGACATTATAACTCAAAAGTTATAATGTCATTAGTTTCTCTTATAAGCTCATTTTTTATTTTTTTACATTTAACTAGATATCATTTTATATAGATTTAAAATGAATAATCATGACTGGGATATAGGTGCGGTCATAAGAAGTTAAAATATTAATAAACCTGACAATGTTGTAGCTCCGAAGTTATACTTGGACCTCTTTAAATGTGTTTGGAATTCTTTTGATGACTTTTTTGCTCCCTACATGACTAATTTTAATGGTTAATCTGAAATTTTCTCTTTAGATTTTGATAACTGCTCAGTAGCAAAAACCAGATGATCAAGTCATAATCATGAAACAAAATGGTAATCAACAGTTGTAATTACATCCCATTCAACCATCTCAATTTATCCAACAAACCTCTTTTCCTCCATCAACAACAACAGTAGTGTGTGTTCCACCAACAACTACAAAAACAAAAGAATGGATTGATCTACAACAACTCGATGTAGGGGCTAAAAATTATTCTATATTTAATTTTTTCCATGGAGACTCCTTTGATTCAAACTAGAACAAGGTATCCGTTCACTTTGTTACATTTTATGTGTGTATATTTAAATTTTTGATTTTAGTACTTCTGATTTGAAATTAGAAAAAATCATTCAATAAGGATTACCCATGAAATATTGCATATGACTTACAATTTTGATTTTAGCACTTTTGTTTGAAAGAGGAAAAATCATGGTTCTTTGAGACATATATTTCTCTAGTCCCATAAACAAGTGAAAAAGGGGATTCTCTTGAAGCATGAATTCTTCTGCCCATGTATCCTTCTTTGCTTTGTTACGGGACTAGAGCAATATATTCTTGCGCTAGGGTCTAATATATTTTTCAAAGAGAGTATTCTCTTGAACCGGATACCGGGCAATCCCTTGAGCCTATTGATTCAATTTCTAGAAATTCATGTCTCTCTCCTTCACATAAAACACAACCTATGATGAATCAATTCAGACAAAATCAACTAAACTTCATGATAAAAAGAATCTGTACGGTGTAGAGCGTAAAATCTAGGATTAGTACTTAAACATTGATATTGCTTAAGAATGATTAATTTATATAAGATTAAATTATATTATAATCTCAATCTAAACAAAGAAAACATGACTATATAATGAAAACACCATCCCAATTAGTAGAAAAGAAAAAAGTGTAAACATGGAGTTATATTATTTTGGCAAAAGGGTCTAGTGAACCCATATACTTGTGTCAGTTTGTATTGTGAACTCTTCTACTTATACATTTGTCATTTGGACCCCTGAACCCATCTACACTCAACATTTTAAAAACGTTTTCTTACTTGGCTTCCTATGTGGCAGATACAACCAAGGGGTGTGTGATATACACACATGAGGAGAGTGAAATGTGGTTAAAAGGGTCTAATAGCCACATTAGGGTTTTATAAAGTCTTCTTTCCCACTCACATTTAACACTCTTATTGAAAAATTTGACATTTTTCTTGCCTCTTTTTTTATCTTCTTTCTCAAAATTTCTTGTCCACTTTTTTCACCATTTTAATCCTCTTATATTTCTATAATATATTAAAAAACATGAAACATGTAATTGAGAGAATAAAAATAGAATCCCCAAAATATTTTAAGAAAATCAGTATAATCAACTAAAAACCTAAAAATTAAATAGAGAGATAAATAGAAGATGAAATCTAGACTAAACAACATACAAATACGAAAATGTCACAAAATGTATATACACAAAATAAAAATCAAATAAAATCAACAAAAATACTCAAGCAATTTTGTGGGAATGAAGAAAAAAACGAGAAAGAAAAAATGAAGGTATAGATAGCTTCACATAGATACATGTCTACGATGATGTTAACACACTGTGCTTTTTGATTTTGATGAAAATAAAGATGAATTCCTTGATTGGTGATCGTGTTTTTTCTTCAATGAAAAGAGTAGAAAATGTTGCTAAAAAAAGTGTAAGGAAGATGAAAGAGAAATGAAATAATATTGTGGGGAAAGTGGTGGGTTTTATGGCAAAAGGTAAATAAAAATCATAAATGTATTAATTAAATATTATAAAAATGTCAAGGTGACATGATGTGGTATATATATACATGTGTCTTTTTGTAATTATTTTTAAAATTACGTGTGACGCATTTGTAGTACACTCACAATTAAAGTGTAAAAAAGTTGTTTAATATCTTGAGTTTAGCTGGGTTCAGGGTCCAGATGACAAATGAGTAAGTAGAAGGGTTCACAATACAAACTCATACAAGTACAAGGGTCCACCAAACCATTTTACCTAGTATTTATACATATAATATTATTCTATAATTTTTTCATTATACTCCTTATATTCTCATATTAAGTGTAATTCTTAAGGCAAAGCACACCTATTAAGAATAAAATTCAAGAGCATAGGGTAAATCATTATTTCAACTATTGCCCTTTGTGATATTATAAATATAAGTGAAAATAAAGCACAAATACCTCCCTAGACTATGACCAAAATCTCAAAGTCACACCTTAACTAAACTAAGGTCCTATTACACCCGTGAACTTTTTTTTTTTATAATTTTGTGCACCTTTTGGGATTACATGTCATCATAATATCTCCCACGCACCTAAATTGTGTGGATTCACGGAACGTGCCACGTTAGACAAAAGGTGCCCAAAAATCCAAAAAAAAAAATAAGTCCAAGGGGGTAATATCCCCTTAGTTAATTTAAGGTGATCTCTGAAATTTCAGTAATAGTTCAGGGGCACTTGTGAATTTTCCATAAATATAACTTTGTAAGTGTTGAATTGATCTCCTAGAAGATAGAAAACTTCAATATGTGAAAACCCATACATGGAAAAATTTCAAACACCTATCTCGAACTATTAAAAATTCAACTGTTTTTTATAATGAAAAAAGCTTCAAAAATTCATTTAATGTGGAATAGAATTAGTACGTTTCACACACCTTATACACTGAACAAATCACATTCCTAAAAAACGTAAGTTTTTTTAAATATTAACTTCTAAAGTACATTTTTATTCATTCATGAAAATATGTATAAATATGGGTTGAACTATTTTTAATCCAATCCATTGGTTATCTAGTTCATTTTTTAAACAATATTTTTTGGGGTAAGAAAGATGAAATTGGGGAGGGTATTACATTGTGGAGATTTAATCTACACATAATGAAAATTTATATAGATAATCAATTAAGCTACTATGATTCTCTTATAGGAATATTGGACATAGGATGAGAATCAATAGAAAAAGAAAAACATAGTTCTTGTAATTAAAGGTATTATTGTTATCGTATACATTCACAAACTACAATATAACTACTCCAAGCATTTGTATTTTTTGGTTTTCTGAGTAAAAGATAATTTAAATTTAAGAAGCAAAAATATTTAAGGTTTGTTTGGTATGAAGAAAAATATTTTCCTGAAAATATTTTCTAATTTTATCATGTTTGGTAGAGTCAAATGTTTTGGTCATTTTTTCCAAATTAATTAATTTTCCTCAAATTTAAAGGAAATGGCTTCCCTTCTAAACTTACTGAAATGATTTTTCATAACTCTCTTCAAACATCCGCCCAACCCACCCCACCCTACCAGCCCTAACCCACCTCCTACCGACGATCCACACACTATACAAGCCCCCACCCCACCCCATCCTACCAGCCCCCAACTCATCCTCTACCTGCCCCTCAACCACCCATACACCCTACCATCCCCCACCCACCCATACACCCTAGCAGTCCCACCCCCTACCAGCCCCCCAATCAATACAAAAATTTAAGTTAATATTTTAATTTTTTCACCCCTACCATCTAAACCCCCAAACCCCCCACCCACCAAAGAAAATAATTTAATTTTTTTTTAAAAAAAAAATTCAACCTCAATTATTTTTTAATCTAATAAAAAATAGAAGATATCAAAAACATATTTCACTCAAAAATGAAGCAGTAAAATATATTTCCGGAAAAAATTTTCTAGTCACCAACCAAACATTCAAAAGTAGTCAAATATCTACTTATTTCAAGTTAAACATTTTCTACGAACATTTTCCATGAAAAACATTTTCCTTCATACCAAACACAACCTTAGAGTAAGATTCTATTGCTATAAGTTACTATATAGAAAAAGATGATTAACAATTTTTTTTATGTTTGATTCATGCAACAAAAACAACTCTTAAAATGAGATAATCCTAAACCTAGATATAACATTATTCAGAGGAATTATTTTTTTTGCCAAGAAATTTCACCTATGAAAACAAACATTAAAATAAATCCCCTTGACCCATATATAATAAAAGGATAGGAGAGGTTGTGCCTTTATTTCGAAAGAATATTTATATTGCTAATTTTGTGATTCTGTAAATTGTGTTGATATGTGTACGTTAAATTCATTTATAAACTATAATATTTCAAAGAAAGACCATATTGGAAAGAAAGGTTGTGCTAAAGAAGGAATATTTTTTTTTTGGAATTTTCATTATTTTTAGATGATTGAGATGTTTCATCACAGAGGAAGGTTCATTGATGAATATAATCCAACACATAAAAAACACATTTACATCGAATGAGAGTCTGTTGCGTAATTCCTTTATTATTTATTCTTCTTAGTGAATTCCCGTAATGAGATCAACATCCATCTTAGTTATGACTTATTTCCTCTGAATTCTTCACAACTCTCTTCCCTTTTGTGGAGGTGAATCCAGAATGTTCAGTTTATGGTTATGAAAATCTAAAAAGGTAACTCGTTGGATTTTGAAAAGGTAACCTTTTGTAGAATCGAAATCAATAAACTCAAGATTTGGGATCCGCCTTTTTGTAAACATAATTTTTCATTGCAGGGAAGAAAGTTGTAAACAAATTAGTTATGAAGTACTTGATGACACTGATCAACGAACCGAAATTTATAATGAAGCATCTCAATTATGCCAAGAATAACAAAAAATCTCAAAAAAAAATTGTTTTCTTAATGACAACCTTTACTTCCAATATGGTCTTTTAGAATTGCTTTCAAAAATTCATACACACATCACTGAAATTAAAATAAAAATAGTTCAAGTTAAACAAAATAACTGAACTTCCTGATAAAAACATGAAGAGTGTATAGTCTTTAGCTTAGGATTAGCGTTTAAACATTGATGTAGCATAATATTAATTATATAACTATACGACTGGATTTTAGAGTCTAAAATCAATATAACTAATGAAACCATGACCATAAAGTGAAACACCATCTCAAGTAGAAAAAGCAAAAGGAGTAAACCAAAAGAATTATATGATTATTACACGTAATATTATTCTTTAATCTTTTCATGATACTCCCTATATTCCTAAGAAGTGTAATTTGTGAGTCAATGCACACCTATTAAGAAAATATTTAACAACATAATATAAATCATAATTTCCATTATTATCCTTGTGAAATTAGAAATATAACTTTGTAAGTAGTGAACTCATCTCCTAGAAAATATATAAGTAAAGAAAAAAAATGAAAAAATATTTCAAAAATCTATATTGAACTTTGAATAATTCAAATATTTTATACAATGAAAAGATATTAAAAAATTGAGTTAACATGAAATAAAATGAGATCATGTTTCACGTTCTTGTATCAAATCACATTAATTTACCAAAAAAAAAAAATCAATTTAAGTTTTTTTGAATATTAAATTCTAAAGTAGATTTTGATTTGTACATGTAAATGTGTATAAATATGGGTCAATCCATTTTTAACCCAATTCATTGGTCACCTATTTCCCTTTTTATTTTTAGTTTTAGGGTAAGGGAAGATGAAATTTGAGGAGGCGATAACATAATGTGTTGGCATTTAAGACATTTTATCATCATATATTCACAAATTACAATATTACTACACCAAGCATTTGTATGTTTTTGCTCTTGTGGGTAGAGGAATATTTAAAATAAGCAGAGAGATATAGAGTAAGCTACTTTTGTATTTTTTATGATGTATTCATGCGACAATAATTACTTTAAAAAATCGTTAATTCTGACATTATTCAAAGCAAAACTTTTTGCCAAGAAACTCCTATATAAGAAAGAATACATTAAAATAAATCTTCTTAAACCATATATTATTAAGGACAAAAGAGATGGTACCATTATTTCTAAAGCCATTACATGCAGTAGAGCAAAAAATTATGTCACAGTTGTTGAAATTCCAACTAAATTTAATATTTCTCCAATAGCATTCCAGGAACCTTCTCTTACCTTTATATTATGAAAACATATTTTAAAATTATAATTTAATTCGTTTTATTCCATCCTAACATAGATTACCAATAACATTTTCAATCACATGTCACCATAACAGGATAACACATATAAGGTAAACCCAAACGCTACGCTTATGTAGAATTCGTTAATTAAGAGGCTTAAAAAATACTTTCATAAAATTAATCAAAGCTTATATAAATGAATTTCACATATGCATATCACTTGGATTATCTAGATATGTGTTACGGTTATACAAGATGAACAACATTGTTTCACTTCTATATAGGTGAAGCGTAAAATAATCTATGAGAAGTTGAAATGAAAACAATTATTACAGATAGTGTGATGCTACCTTCTATTATTTCTTAAGATATAGTCGATTTAAAAATAAATATTTTACTAAAGATGAATAAATACCCCTTTGTGGAATGGAAAGACTAGATCTTATCCTTGTTACTCATTAATAATTTTAGCATCTTTTTTAGGTTAAAAGGGCTTTCTTGAATCTAATGAGAAATGAGAATTTTGAGAATTTAACTTCATTTTTAACACAAAACAATTAATATGGAAGGCATAGAGTAAAATGTGATGAGACTTGTAAAACACAACTATACATATAAAATAAAAAATGAGACTCTAGCGTTTCTTTAATATTTTCTACTAACTTTGCGAAAAGGGACATTTAAAAAATCAATTTGCAAACTAGCTCCAAGTCTTACTTTATTCGATCAAAAGACACTATTTATCATTTAAAGTTAAAAAATTGTGACTCTTTATACCTAGGTCTTAAATAATGTTGAATATTTTCTTCCATCTGAACCTTAAAAGACTAACATCTCAGTCTCAAAATCTTAAATTGAAAATTAGTTTTTCAATCTTTAAACTTTAATATACACAATTTAAAATAAAATCAATAAATTTATTCCCTTCCAAAAATCTCGATTTTTCATCTTCGCACCACCTTCTTCAGAAAAAAATTTAGGTCATTCATCAAAAAAATTACTCTCCAATGATAAAATAATTCTTGAGTTCATCTATTATATTATTGTTAGTTCTCAACCATTGTTATTCAATTCATTCATTGTTATTTCTATTTAATTTTTTAATTTTTGTAAAAGCTAAAGAACTTTACCAACAATCATCGACTACCCTCTTTGTTGATGATGGCTTATGAACAATTATATATATATTATAGATCGATTTGTGTCAATTATCGTCAAATATATTAAATTTATTATTCAATTAATTCTTTAGTTATGAGTAAACACACACACAGACAAAAACACACAAAAGATTGACTACTATTTGCCTATAAATAATTATATTATAACAAATCACTTAATATTATTTAAACTAACCACGTGTATTATATTATATGAGAGTCTATTTATTTTTCTTTTGTTGGTAAAAACAAAAAAACAAATACCATATTAATAAGACTTAATATTCGTCATTACATGGATTGTGGTGAAATTGTTGTTTAGTATGTGGATAGAGGTGTAATATAGTACATATTACAAAAGACACGAGTAGCAGATTACTTTATTAGCCTAAAAAAATAGTTCCCTCCTTGTTTGCTTTTTTATTCTTGGACACAAACAAGGGTTGAACTACCTAGTGCACAAGATAAATAATTGTCGATAAATTAGACCCCCTACTTAGCTAGAGCACAAGTCACTTGGTTCTCCACTCGATATATACTCTACCTAGTGGGTTCCCTAGCTGCAAAAGTAGTGCCCTGCAATTATTTAAGATGTTAGATAGAGCAGGACAATCATTTTGTAAATAATGTGTAATTTCCTTAAAATCTATATTAATTTATAATTGCATCAACATTTTATCTACTGCAATGTTAGCTCCTACAATAGGCCACATAGCTTGTTTGGATCGTTGTACCGTTGAAGATATTCCCCATAAATTTAGATATCCAATTTCCTTTTGTATCACGAATGACTCCTCATATGCCTCATTTTCCTGATTCTATTTTGAATGATTCGTTTGTGATTAGTTCAAATCCTATTGATGGTGGTTTGCATTAACAAGATTATTTTTATATTTATGTTGGCCGCACATTATTGTTTGTAAAGACTGATTTTTTTTCTAGATGACAGTTTGTTTTACCGTTCAAATTCTTTTCGAGATCTAATTTGATGATCATAGTTGCACAATCTCCATTCATTTGTTGGATGTGAGTAATTATTTCTTTAATGATTATAATGTTGTTGGGATTTTATGTACACTAGGTGATACAACTAGGAACCCTTTTGGATTTTGAGGGCAAAAGTTTTATTTCTTCTACTTTGGCTGAGAGTTATTGTATGGAAGAACGTGGTGTTAGATTTAGCTTCACCGAGCCTGTTGATTCGATATTTTTTGTTTCTAGAAATCTTCCTCTAGTATAAGTATAAGGTTGTATTCTTCAATTAGGTCAACATATTGTTTTGATAGGAAGGAGTTGGATTATAATTCGATGATTTTGGATACCCTCAATTCCTCGGAGGAGTTTTCTATTTTTTTAATTACAAATGCTGCCAAAAGTTGTATTATTCTAGATGGTAACATTTCATTCAAAAGAGGAGATTACCTTATATATGTTTGGTCAGTTAAGACAATTGAAGGAGATTAGATTTGGTAACTCGGGGTGTGAAGTCCACATGAGTTTAAAGCAAAATATTTTGTTGTTATGCTTATTTTTATGTGGGAAAAGTTATATTAAAATGGGACAATGATCCTAATGCCTATGAGGTAGGTGGGTACCTGAGCATCTCGATAACTACAAAAACACTTCACATTTTCTGAAAATTTGTATAGTTTTTAAAAATAAGACTTTAGTGTATTTTTATGCAACTATTGTACCAAGTATTTGCTACCTTTTTAACCTAAATCAATCATCTCATAGTAACTAATACTACAATGAAAATAACTTTTAGCGGCAATAGGTAAACACATTAATAAAGAGTGTTAAAGTCTTTACCGACATTAGTTAAGTGTCATTAGATCCAATGTCACTAAATCCTTTAGGAACATATACAAAGAGTGATAGTTACAGCTAAATATCTATATTTAGAAGCAATTGTTAATTAATTGCCACTAAAGCTAATTTTTGATATAGTGTAATCACATCCCAAAAGTCATTTACCTGAAAATTGATAATAGGCCAGCCTCAAACTTTATCTGTATTGCCCAATAGTTTGTTAATATTACCCGTATTACCTAATGCATGTTAATGGTTGTTCATAATTGTTTCTAATTTTTCCCTTGAAATATTTCGTACTTTATGTAATAATTTGAAATTATCTTTTGATAAGATTTCGAAAAGATTGCTATTGTTTAAAAGTGTAGCTTCAGTAGATTGTGATGGTGAAGTAGGAGTTACTGCAAAAGATAAGGTAGAGGTTTTTTAGGGGTAGTAGTAGGCAATGGAAGATCTAGAAATTTTTTTAATCGTTGGTACTCAATTATGCTCTATTTTAAAGTTAATCTATAGAACAGGTGCTTAGTTAATGTATTTAAATAAGTTTTTAGATATTGTACACAAATAATAGTGTGTTATCACAAAAGGTTGTAGGTGCTTAAGCACCCATACTTCATAACATAATTCCGCCAGTGATACTAGGAGTGTAGGTTTTTGTCTCACACCTTATTATTTACAATAGTTGAGGCGGAGTTATTTTTATCTTTATTTTTGATTAATATAAAATATATTCTTGACATCATTTGTCGTAACATTGGGAATGTACTAGTCTATCCATTGCTTTAAGCTCTTTATAGGGAATGTTGTGGATTGAGACCCCTTCGAGATAGCTCGATTTTTATGAGGACTTTTCCATTATTTGTAGATTTTAGAGTCAAGAAACTTACTTGTATTAGCATCAAATAAATCGACGCCAATACTTTTATCACTTGAGCTAGCATATAAGGTGTGACATTTTTCTTGATTCCGTTTCTCTTTAAATAATACCATCTGCCACAATTGGTAGGTGCTTCATCTTGTGTTGGGGTGGTGCTCTATTGTGGCTCATATGTTTATTGGATTTTCCTTTTTGCAAGTGATATTGGTTATTCCAAACACACCACATTTGGTACAAAGTATATAATATTTCCTTCAGACACAAGGCTTTGTAAGCGGCGCCCTATAAAGATATGATTATTGACTGGTAATCCAATTGGTACCTATACACAAATGTGTGTATATGATCCGCTCAATGCATAGGATGTACATCCATCTTTACTAAATTCCCAATTTTATTCCCTACTTGATCTAAGATTCATGGTCATAGAATTAAGTTGTAGTTCGGGTGGTATGATCCAGAAGTGAAATAGGGGGTGAATTTTTTTTCGATTTTCTTCTACGAATAGTTGACTTAGAAGAGTGGCTAGTTAACTTTTGATTTTCAGGAATAAACAAACAGAAATGAAAGTGTGAAAGGGAAACTTGACATAGGATGTTTTACAGAAATGAAAGTGTGAAAGGGAAACTTGACATAGGATGTTTTTATACTAGTTGAGATCCATTTAGATCTTATGTCCAATTTCCTTGGGTTGCAAGGGTGTTGTCTTCTATTTTTCTGAAATTTGTAGTAAATACAAGTTTTGAATATAGTTCCTATATCTACATTCAACGTTTTTTCCTTCTATTTTCTTTTGATACCAAGCCTTACAAACAATACTTTTAGACTCGTGTGCATCTTCTCTTTAGCAGAAGCTGACTTTTATATAGTGTTGTAATGTTGAGACTTGAATCTTCTAGATGAAGATATGGAAACCCAAGAGCTTTTATCTTTGAAAAAGGAGTAGTAGAGATCCTTATTTTACAAGAATTAATAAAGTTAAGGCTAAACTTTAGATTACTTCTTGATTGCTCCGAGATCTTTATTATATTTTGTCGATTAACTTCTTTCCTGATGAAATAATCATAGATTCGGTTTACCTGATTGTAGCCATTATTTCTTCCTTGAATCAAATAAGATTCTTTTTAATTGTCATATTTTTTTATTATTCAACCATTCATTTTTAATATCATCATATAGTCCATTACAGACTCTGTACAAAAAATTGTTGCTTCCAATTGCACATTCAAGTGTACGTGGTTGCGCAAGTAATATGGTGACCCTAAAGATCCGGATTATCAAACAAAAAAAGTTGTCCGTTAATTATTCTTACTAAATTATATTTGTAATTATTTATTTGCCCACAATAATTTGTGTTTATTTTTTATCTTTTCATATGCATTTTTTTTCTTCATATCGTTTTGTATCTAGGTGGAAAAATAATTTCATCTAAAAGTAATAAGAGCAGTAAGGATATATATTTGTAATATTCGTGCTCTTTGAAACAACAATTGTGTGTGCGCAAGGTATCTCGTCTAATTGAAATACTCCACAAGTGCATACTTTCCGCTCAAGGCAAAATAATATGTCTTCTTCTAGATTCATAAATTGAGAAAACAAATTTAGATGATGGAACAATCTGCAAACATTAAAAAAGTTATTGATATGTTATATGAAATGACACTATTTTCCATTTTTAAAAACTAATGTTGATCAAAAAGCCAAATGATCCATATCAAATGCATAAAATGTATATAGTTAGCTATCTTTATACATACCCTCATCTTTGACATTTAGGTGCATTTACAATCAATACCTCCTCAAATATTTTCCACAATGTATCCTCTGTATGTGAGGCTATTTCTCTGTTTTTACAGTTTCAAGAACTAAATTGAATTCTAGCCTCTTTCGAAAATATTGTTATAGAGAATTGGCGTGCCTCAACAAGGTAGTCATTAACTCAAAGTCGTCATTCTACCGCTGTTTAGTGTTGATGAACACTCGACCACTTCTCGTACCTAGTGTCCTCTAGTTACTCCTTAACTCTATGATCAACCTTTTCCACCTTAGCCATTAATTTATCAAAATAGTTCTTCTCAATAAGTCTTAGCAATAGAGAAGAATAGATCACATTGCGTGATTCTTCTCCTCTTGAAGTTTGTACGGACATTCTTCCAAAGATGCCACGTGCATGCATAAGGAGGTACATTTGAAGCACATTTATTACACTCTTCATAATACATTAATTTTTGTGTAATACAACACATTTTTTTCACGCTTGCCAAATGTATTCTTGAATTGTTCAAAGAATCATGTCGATGAACAATCATTTTCTATGTCTATAACTCCATCTGTCTATAAAAATATGAAACCTATCACAAATCAACACACATTATATTTTTGTTTGATAAATATTAACACTATGTATATGCCCCATGCAGTGTGATTGCTCATATAAATGTCCTTTTGTAAGCTCGATTAAAATGTGCACCGTCGACAATAACTACCGATCTGCTGAACTTATTGAACCCCCTCATCAATGGTCTCGAGGCTATTTAAAGATACATGAATTCATCTTTCTCTAACTTGTGCATCGTTATATATTATTTTAGATACGCAATACTTAGCATGTATATGTATCTCGGCATCTGCCTCTATCCATCTACTGGTTTGCCCCTTATCATTTCTAATGTACATACATTAGCTAACATCCCGAATAACATCTTTCGGAATATGAATTCTCTTATGGTGGACCAATTTAGGAACAGTCACAGTACTGATAAATCCAATTATTTCTTGGAGTTTTGTTAACCTTATCTTCAATGGATACATATGTTCACTATTGTAGTATCTCACTTTGTCTGAGTTTTTCCTTCACAAAGCCTTCACACTCTAGCCAAAATAATTCAAAAAGCACACTGACACATAATTGTACAATTGTTATGATCATATTAATGCATACACCAAATACATATATGATGCTACAATGAGTAACAATATGTTAAGAATGATATATATTAATGTATCATCCATATCAATGATCACTATAACTATTTGATACACCTTAAATAATACATTTGTGTGTATCATATTCACATCACTAGTCTGATATTTTTTATAAAAAAGAGTAATACCATCACATTAGAGATACCAAATGTATAGTATATCACTTTCTCCTCATGTGTTGTATGTATCACTTACAATCCACTACATTTATTTACGACCTTTTCATGTTTAATAGATAGAAACACATTTACCCATAATGATTCATATCATACCTCTAAAAAATCTGAAGCGATACCAAATACAAAATTAAGTATTCGCTATTTAAAATTTATAACTAATCTATATCATGAATATCATATCAATATCAATTTATCATCATAAAAAAAAATTATTGCCATGTTACATATGCTAATGATAATAATGTAACATAAAAGACTAGAAATAAAAAATTTAATACTCTCAAACTTTTTTCTATCAGCTCTCTTTACTTTAAAATTTAAATTGTTCTTTACTTTATATTTCTTCACTATGAAAATTGTCTGTGCTTCGCGCGAGTCCCTTATTTGCAATTTTGGATGAGTCTTTTTTTTGTAGTTTTAGTGTAGTTGTTGAATAATTGGTAAAAGTTAATATTTTCAGTTACACCTATGTAATGTCGCAGCGTATAAGGTTGTTCTGGAGTTTTAAAATGTCGTTGGTTGAATGAGTTATTCACATCCTGGTGAGTAGGGGTAGGTAGCATATAACATTAAGTGCAAAAATGTGGATCGACATATGGCACCTAAACAACACAACTTTTATAGACATTTACATATTTAGTATGGTAAGTTTTTTTTGCAATAGATAAAACCAAATCCGCTAACATAACAGACATCAACAACATATGATATACAATTAGGCACTGTTGGACATGTAAAGTTTCGCAAATAAAATTATAGACACTACTTGATAAAACTAATAATATTAAGGTCCGTAGAATAAAAAAAGACTCTACTTTGTCGTTTATATGATGTCGACATCACTCTCTTTGTTGTCGTCTATGAATAATTTTCTTCACGTCTTACACTTTCTCGAATAAACTCTTCTGTTTGATATTGAAGTTCATGTGGTTTTTTTTTTGAGTATCTGTGTTTGATCCTCCCGCATTACAGTCTATTGGTTCAGTTGAATCTTCTACTTTCGCTTATCCTGTGCATAAAAGTAATTAATGATCATGTATATTAAACAGATTGTCCGGAAAATGAATGATATACCTATCAAGATAATATGTATTAGAAGCTCAATAATATTGTAGCACTTTGCCTTTTTGTCTTTGATTATGTGGTGTTTCATTCTAATTCTTCATCCAGCATATACACTTTTTTGATTGTATAGTTTTACCACCCCTATTTCACATTTAAATTGCTCAATTTAAGTTTGAAGACCAATTCCATCCTACATAGACTGCAAATATGGGATGGTACATTAGTCTCACTTTCAAAAATATGTTAACTAACTTGTGAGAAAAAGTATCAAGATGTTTCTCCGCAACCCCATCAAGGACCAAAGCAATATTCCCACCAATGTCCTTGACCTTTATGTGTATCTTAAACCTATGTATGCGTAAAACATCATTAGAGTTCCTTTGAATGTAAGTTGTGGGTACAATGTTAGTTGCTTTCTTACCTACCATATATAAAATAAAGGTCTGTGTGTATATCCATATATATATATATATATATAACAGTAGCATGCTGATTCAAGCCTTGTACTTATGATGTGAAGGGTTTATTATAGTACTTACGTCTATGTCCGTACTCTAGTTAGAATCTACTAACTCTGTAATAGTCAACCAACTTTAAAACATAGCTTATGCAACGGGAACGTTACTTGCATTTTCACTCTCAATAGTATGTACATCAACTGACTTCTTTGAGAACTTATGGAGCAACCGGTTGATGTTGTCCATTTTAGACTAACATATATTTTGCTTGTTGCGGTGGTGGCAAAAGTCAATTCACCTATTATGAAAAAAACAAAATTAAATGTCAATGTCCTAGATATGTGACTATTAAAAGTTTCCAGTAAGTTGAGAAGAAATAGTTACCTCTGAATTTATATAGAGTAGTAGCAGTAATGATCAAAATGTATGGTCCCAAGTTGATGGGATATACGTAAGGGTAAAATACCTTTCCTTGATCCATCCACAAGTATTCTTGCTTTGATAATCATTTCCTAACTAAATGATAATTATATGTATCTTCTTTGTTATAAATAAATTTGAATGTAATGTAATTGAGATAAGAATATTACGGATCAATAAGACTGTGTATGTCGCGTTTCTTCCACTTTGAACTCATACTCTCCATATAACTTATTCAAAGTAAGAATCAAACTACATCTACAAGTTAAGGAGGGATATTATTTACTGTATACGTTGGAGACCGTGTGTAATATAAATGGCAGGAATGGATGTGCCTGATAGGACGATGTTGTTGTTGACTCTAGAGCGAATCATTACTGCTTGGATACAATTTACAGTGATTTGAACAATATCATCCTGTAGTTTTTGGATGGAGTTATCCGCAAGAATGTTATTTAAAAGTTTGAATACACTAATATGTATTCACCAGTTATTTCTGAAACATTGAAGTTTCTCATAATGATTCAATAACCTTTGCTCAACTTTTCTCGAAACTTTTTAATTTCCAGATTACCGTGTTCATCAAAGTCCCCTGTTTGAAGTAAATGTGCAAGGAAGTTTGGATAACCAAATTCATAATGTTGTATAAACGGAATATGAACGATGCAGTACCTTCTCGAAAAGGGAGTAAATACTTGTTGTTTCCAATTCTTAAAAGGCGTCGCTCCGCATATTGTCACGACCCAAAACTAGCCGCGAGTTGAAGACGACGGCACGTTTGCTGCACTCCACAAATAACAAAGAAAAACAAATACAAGTAGGGGTCAGTACAAAACACAAGTACTGAGTAGGTATCATCGGCCAACTCAAAATAGAAAGCAATATATATCGAATAATAACATAAAACCAACCAAATACTTAACAGGTGATAGCAACAAGTATAAGAATCATTTGCAACAACACCAAACACATCTATGAGGACTCAAGCCTCCACACCGTACTCACTTAAGAATTAGGTTCTTCAAATCGGTGTATATTAGCATAATTCAAGATTCATTCTCTTTGTTCTTCTTGTGTCGGAACGTGACACTCCGATCCCGTCGTGAAGTTAAGAGAGTCGATCTCAATACTCAAATTTTCAGGATCTAAGTGTTTTGGAATGAGACACCCTCGACGGTCCATCGTACCCATGACGGTCCGTCGTGGGATCCGTCGACCCAGACAGTTATTACAAGAAATAAACTCTACTGCTCAAAACAACTAAACAGGTCCTTACAATAGATACCAATTTACCCATCGTTCGTTCTCGAACGATCACGAGAAGAAAAACAAGGGCGAAAAGGAGTACCTGAATCTGTAAACAGGTGTAGGTATCTTTCTTGCATATCAGCCTCCTTCTCCCATGTGGACTCTTTAACTGGTCGATTCTTCCATTGAACTTTGATGGATGCAATCTCCCTTGATCTCAATTTGCGGATTTCTCTATCTAGAATAGCAACATGCTCCTCCTCATAAGACAAATTCTCATCAAGAAGAACTGAATCCCAACGAATAATGTAGTTTCCATCCCCATGGTATCTTTTTAGCATAGACACATGAAATACCGGGTGCACTCCTGAGAGTCCTGGAGGCAAGGCTAATCATAAGCCACCGCCCCTACTCGCTTAAGTACTTCTAATGGTCCAATATACCTTGGGCTTAGCTTACCTCTCTTACCAAACCGCATCACACCCTTCATGGGTGAAACCTTCAGCAAAACTTGTTCACCCTCCATGAACTCCAAGTC
>NC_028640.1:47225632-47226293 GCF_001406875.1 Solanum pennellii | reverse complement strand
AAGTCATTAGCCAGAGTCTGAACCTCTCTAGCCAATGGGTGTCTAGAAACCTGCAAGTGAGCTAGACATCCCATGCTCCCTGCCTTTCTACTTAAGGCATCTGCCACAACATTGGCTTTTCCCGGGTGATACAAGATATTGATATCATAGTCCTTCTGTAGTTCCATCCATCTCCTCTGTCTTAAATTCAAATCTTTCTGAGTAACGACATACTGTAAATTACGATGATCTGTATTGACTTCACATTTGACCCCATATAGGTAATGTCTCCATTGCTTTAATGCAAATACTACTGCAGCCAACTCCAAATCATGAGTCGGATAGTTACGTTCATGCACTTTTAATTGCCTTGAAGCATAAGCAATTACATTTCTTTCCTTCATTAGCGCTGCACCCAAACCAGAATAAGATGCATCACAATAAGCGATGAAATTCTTACCTTCCACTGGCAGGGTAAGAATTGCTGCAGTAGTCAACAAGGTCTTGAGTTTCTGAAAACTTTCTTCACATTCATCCGACCATACAAAGGGAACATTCTGCTTAGTCAAATTTGTTAGCTGCGAAGCAATAGAAGAAAATCCCTTGACAAATCGACGGTAGTAGCTAGACCAACAAAGCTTCTTTCCTCTGTAACATTAGTAGGTCTTACCCAACTCTTCAC
>NC_028640.1:47223240-47224846 GCF_001406875.1 Solanum pennellii | reverse complement strand
AACAAATCATCAATTCGAGGAATAGGGTACTTGTTCTTAATAGTTACCTTATTCAGCTGCCTGTAGTCTATGCACATCCGAAGGCTTCCATCCTTCTTCTTCACAAATAAAACCGGAGCACCCAAAGGGGAAGCGCTCGGTCTAATGAAGCCTTTACCTAACAACTCTTGAAGTTGGGCCTTTAACTCCCTTAACTCAGCGGGAGCCATTTTATAAGGGGGTATGGAAATGGGGCGAGTACCCGGCTCCAGATCAATGCAAAAGTCAATATCTCTATCCGGTGGCATACCAGGAAGTTCTGTAGGAAACACATCCAGAAACTCACGGACTATCAAAACCGACTCAATTGAAGGTACATGGGTAGTATCATCCCTGAGGTGTGCCAAGAAAGCTAAACACCCTTCACTAACCATTCTCTTAGCACGAAGAAAGGAGATGATACGAACTGGAGTGGAAGCGTAGTCACCCTCCCACACTAACGATCTGTCCCAGGCTTGGCCAACGTTACAGTTTTAGCATTACAATCTAAGATTGCAAAATTCGGAGAAAGCCAAGTCATACCCATAATTACATCGAAATCACCCATTTCTAAGATAACCAAGTCTACATGAGTATTTCTCCCCACAAAAGTCACCAGACAAGACCTATAGACCTTTTCAACTATCACAGACTCACCCACCGGAGTAGAAAAAAGAATAGGCATGTCAAGCAATTCACAATGTAAATTAAGACCAGTAGCAAATGAGGAAGATATATATGAAAATGTGGAGCAAGGATCAAATAATACAGAAGCCATGCAATCACAAACCAAAAGATTACCTGTGATAACAGCATCAGATGTCTCCGCTTCCGACCCCCCAGGGAAAGCGTAACAATGGGCCCTATCACCTGTCTGCCCATTGCCCCTACCATGTTGTGCTGCAGTAGATCCCATTTGCCCGTCACTCCGGCCGTTTTGGTGACCACCATTACCTCGGCCACCACGTCTTCCAGAATGACGGCCTCTTCCATGACCACCTCTACCTCTGACTATTGGGAGTCTGTAACTCTGTTTTGGACAATACCTCCGAATATGTCCCGTCTTCCCACATCCATAACACTCCCTGGATTCAAGCATAGGTCTCTGTGAGAATGACGAAGTCTGGGGGTAACCTCCAAACTCAGAGGAATGTTGGCTGGTCTGCGATGGACCCCCAGCTACAGGCTGCAGTGAAGACTGAATAGGTCGGGCTGGGTAATCTCCTGAACCCTGTCCTCTGGAGTAAGAACCATTAAACTCACCTCCCTTACGAAACTTCTTAGATGTCGATGCCATGGTGAAGTCGTCTGGCTTCACCCCTTCTACTTCTATCACAAAATCTACCACCTCCTGAAAGGATTTTGCTGTAGCAGCTACCTGTAAGGCTGAAATCTGCAAATCTGACCTCAACCCTATCACGAAACGGCGAATCCGCTCTTGTGGACTGAAGTAAAGTTGGGTGGAATACCTGGATAGCTCGCGAAACTTAGCCTCATAAGCAGTAACCGACATCCGGCCTTGCTCTAGGCTTAGGAACTCATCTCTCCTCCTATCCCTCAAAGTCCGGGGTATATACTTCTCCATAAA
>NC_028640.1:47198890-47218210 GCF_001406875.1 Solanum pennellii | reverse complement strand
ATGACAGTACACCATGAGTATTCTTATTTTTATGATGAACATATAGTGCTAACTCACATTTTTTTGTTATTTAACTTTTTTTGTACAAACACCTTAAGATGTCTATGTATAATGTTGGCTTTGTTTATGTGTCTGGTTGTTGTTGGTCGATAATTTATGTTGACTTCTTTAATTTATGTAATTATTGTTTTGTTGATGAAGCTGTAACTCTAGCTTACTTTTATTTTATTTGACTGTATGTTGGCACAACTTGTATAACTAAGGTTAGTAATATCTGGAGTATGCATGTTACATTTATCAAATTACATTCTGATTAGTAAATGTCGATTGTTGTTGTCATCTAAATTCTTATTTTTTCCTATTACTATTAGGCATTGGACATTACAGGCAACACAGTCAAGGAAGTGAAGGCAACACAGTGAAATCAGTCCTCCTTATGTACTACTCCCTTAAATTTCTGGAAGCTAAAGATTGGTTCACAACTCGTTCTAATTAGCACAGTGAAATCAGTCCTCTTCTATTTGCAGGTTTGCTTTTTCTATTTAACAATAACATTATTATTGTTTTGTAGGTTAAGTTACTGTTGGGAAAGAAAATAAAGATATTAAAAGAAGGCGGAAATAATGAGTCAATCAGCAGCACTAAAGAAAAAGGGTTCGAATCCGAACAAAGCTCAAAGCCCATTGAAGAATCTGAACTTTGATATGCAATATCGATCAAGTACTGAATTGGCTAACCAGTTCAAGATTAAGAGAGAACAACTTGCTAACGAACGCAATGATAAAGCTAAGAAAGAGCATGTACCAATAGCGCATAAAAGAAAGAATTCTGAGGATTTAATTCTACAAACTAAGAAGAGATTATTTCAATCTGGAGAGTCCATTCAAGAGAAAAGAATTAAACTTCCTATGCAAAACTTTAGGTTCCAAATGTCTTCAAAGCAAGGTGTTACTGATTCAGTTTATGTGACTGGGGAAACATTTGGTAATTCAGAGGTACAACATGGTATTCAAGATCAATTAAACTTCAAACTGGTTAAGAGGAAGTCTGTCATACCGGCCACAAGTCTTGATTAGTTTCTAGCAGAACAATGGTTACAGAAAGAACATGATATTAATGATCTACCAAACTGCAAGCAGGTAAAGAGGAAGTCGATCATAGGCGATGAAACAAAAACAGATAACCATACAGTAGCTGATGATCTTGTGGATCAAGAAGAAATCAATAGGGATGAGTGTGCTATAGAAGAGGAAATTGGCATTGATTGTAGTACGAAAGGTATGTCTCAAGCGTTATAAGATTTATTACTTATATAAATGACATTTCTTATTTACTTACTATTACATAAATCAAGAAATATTGGAGGCGAAAAAAGTCCGAGGAAAAACAACATGTAAGGATATTCACGCAAGAAATTTGGAAGAAAGAAAGGAGGTGACATTTGGTAAAGGGCAAGCAGTGGGACCAACTGGTAAGATAGTGTCCGAATTCACCAACTTTATAGGAACAATTTCAAGGAATCCGAGGTTCATCAACTTGATGTACACTAGTTGGCATGCGGTGCCAGAAGATACTAAAAAGCGCATGTGGGAATATATCAATGTAAGAACAATTAATTTTTAAATTGCATATTTATTCTTTGTTTTTACAGATTGAAGCTAACTATATTTTATTTTACATAGTCCAAATTCATAATTCCAATAGAAGGAAAAGCGTGGGTGATGACTGGCTTTCGTGATGCTTGGAAGCGATACAAGCAAAAAATTAAAGAGAGATTTTTTGATAAAAATAGTACCATTGAGGACATGCTAGCAAAACGTCCCAGTGACATTGCAGAAGATGAATTCCGTCAATTGATCGAGTATTGGAAAGACCCAACTGTTCAAGTAAGGCTAAAATACTACATTTCAATTGTTCAACATATTTTGGATTATATCGATTCTATTTTTGTTTTATTTATTAATTCAAACATATCTTTTTATATAATTATAGGCCATGTGTGAGATGAATTCTCAAAACAGGAAAAAGCAAAAATGGAGGCATCGAATGGGACCTATTAGTTTTGCAAGAGTACGCGTGGCATTGGTAATACTTAGCATCTTCGGCCATATACATTTAATCCATTTGTATTCCTCCAATAGATTGATAAGTTTTTAAATATCTTTTTATATAATTTGTAGCGTGCAACCAAAGAAAACAATGAGGAACCATCAAAGTCTGAAATGTTTATTGCAACTCGTACAAAAACGGGAAAGGAACTTCAGGCCGATACTCAAATTGCAATAGTAAGTTTTTTAAAGTGTATTAATGATGAATTTAATTCAGGTTTAATATTTTTTACATTGTTTAAAGGGTGATAATTTATTTTAATATGCTTGAAGGGATGTCAATTGAAGTTACTTAATGAACCATAAACTCATTTAAGCTAGAGAGAAATAAGAAGTACTTGAATATAATATGAAAGTCAATTTTATTTAATAGGCTGAACTTCAGAATCGCCAAAATTCCGGGGAAACTACAGATGATGCTTTTACGGCAGTGTTTGGCAAGGAGCAGCCGGGTCGACTTAGGTGCTATGGTAGATCAGTGACACCAAGTTCATTGAAGAATGATGAGGAAGATAGCAAGCTAAAACAAAAACATGCTAATGAAATCACTTCTCTGAAAGAAGAAATGAATGAAATGAGAGAGGAAATAAGAGAAGAAATGAGAGAAGAAATGCGAAATTTTTTTAGTCAATTGCTTCAAAACAACCCTGGATTGAATGTTCGAGGTATGCAAGGGGGTGTTGTATCTAACATTGCTTCACCTATTGATGCGGGTAGTGCACAAGCTGTAAAAGGCCAAAATCCACTACAATCTTCCCGGTCAACTCATGATCCGATTCTTCAAAAGGTATTTAGTACTTTTTCAAATTAGTCCTCTCAGTTTCTCAGAAAGTCTTCTTGTTTGTAATTGTTATTGATTAACTTCATGTTTGAATCAAATTAGTTATTGTTAGTGGCTTTGCTTTGAATTGAGCTAAGGTTTTGTTTCTCTTGACCACTGTTCATCTTGCATGTTTGGTATGGTTGAAGTGTAGTTTTTCTATGTCAGATTTAGTTTCCTTGTTGCCTCGCTCTGATGAGTATGATGTAACTCTGAACTTGTTACATATTCTCGATATGGTTTTGAATATTATTGAATGGTGGCGAAACACTCTAAATACGACTGAGTTTTCTTTCTTTGGTTATTGTTAGTGGCATTGGTTTGAATTGAGCTAAGGTTTTGTTTCTCTTGACCACTGTTCATCTTGCTTGTTTGGTATGGTTGAAGTGTAGTTTTTCTATGTCAGATTTAGTTTCCTTGTTGCCTCGCTCTGATGAGTATGAAGTAACTCTGAACTTGTTACATATTCTCGATATGGTTTTGAATATTATTGAATGGTGGCGAAACACTTTAAATACGACTGAGTTTTCTTTCTTTGGTTATTGTTAGTGGCATTGGTTTGAATTGAGCTAAGGTTTTGTTTCTCTTGACCACTGTTCATCTTGCTTGTTTGGTATGGTTGAAGTGTAGAACATTACAGTCCGAATTATTGATTAGTCGTGTTGCTACCCTTACGTTAAGGTTGGTGTTTCCAAGGAGCCTTTTTAGTTGAATAAAGATTTGAATGTTTAGTAGAAATCATAGATAACCTTCAGAGTTAAAGGATCCTTTGTCTTAAAAATACAAATTATTGAGTACTCTAAAAGTATAGATCCCGATGAAGTGAAATGGATATTGAGGATTCAGTCAGTTAACTGTTCTGCAGTCACAAAAGCTTGCACAGCAGGCACCATCTGTGGCTGTGCTCCTCATTTGCCTAATACAAATAAGATAGAATTGCTTTTATATGGTTCAAGTTTTGGCTTCTATAGAACATGCAAACACATAAATACTTTTAAGTTCATTTTTTTGAGTTTGCGCACCTTGAATGCAATCAATGACCATAAAGATATCATTTTTAATCTATTTTGAGCTAATAACAGCAAGAATTTCACATCAAATTTCGACATTTTACCTGAATAGAAGCTTTTCCATTATCTGAAATAGGAACAGGAAGCCACCAATTGGAATATGAATATTCCCAATTCATGGTCATATTCGCATAAGCACCAGAAACACTAATAACAATACCCGTATCACCAGCTTTCACAGTCGAAGAAATCACATGAATATTATCAATACTACAGTCCAAATTATTGTCTAAGCCTCTCTGCAAATAAACTTTGGCATAGTGTGGAATCTGCAATCTGCAATCTGCAGATTTGTTGTTAATATTTTCTGTAACTGCTGCTGCATTCTGTAGAATATCCATGTTGTTAGCATAACTGCTGCTGCAATCTGTAACTTTTGTTAATGTTTTCACTATGCCTTTTGTGCTTCTATATATCATTATTTCCGTCAGTAAAGCATGCTTCCATAACTACAAACAAATACACAAATAATTATAGGAGAATCTAATTGTTTGTGTCTCCTCATTAATTCCTTTTCTCTATAACTGTTGGATTTCATTGTTGCAATCTGAAAGTCTTACCTCTTCTATATAACTGCCAATATCTTATTTGTGTAGGGAAATGGAGGTGATCAAATTTGAAGTGGATGATGAAGAGTTTTTGAACTATTGTAAAAGTTTAAATACATATTTGATTTATGTGTACACATTTAGAATATTGATGTATAAGTATGGGTATGTGTACACAACACATACTATCTTTTGAAGTACTTTATGGGAAATCTATAAATTTGAATTACTTATTAGCGCTAGAGATTATTTATTGCAATATAATATTGGAGTATTGTAATTAGAAATTGTGGCATAGGACTGTAAATTGTGTATGCACTTGAGCAAGGACAACACTTCAAAGTGTTGTCATACATTAGATAGAAAAGGCAACACTTGATAAGTGTGGGCAATATGGTAGCAAAGGCCACGCTTCAAAGTGTAGCTTATAAAGCAACACTTATAAATGTACCGGCAGAAGAGTGGCTTTTTCTCTTTTTGGCTACGCTTGTAAGTGTAGCTGATAAGGCAACACTTCTAAGCGTAGCTACAAAGTGTGGCCTTTTTGACTTTGAGGCTACGCTTAAAAGTGTTGCTCATATGGCAATACTTCTAAGCGTAGGTAAAAAGCGTGGCCTTTTTTCCTTTTGGCTACGCTTTTAAGCGTAGCTGATAAGGCTACGCTTGTAAAGCGTCGCCTAAACTCTAAGGTTTCGCTGCTTTCGGCCACACCTGGAAAAGTGTGGCTTAAAGTCAAAAAGTGTGGCTTTTTACCAAAGACCACACTTTTTCATAGTTTAGGCCACACTTTTCTAGGGTGGTTGGAGACATAAAATGTTGTAGTGTGGGCCAGGTGCTTGTCCTCTTCCTCTAGAGGACGTCCTCCCGCGACCTCTACCACGGCGTCTTGCTACTGCTCCTCTTCGAGTTACAGCCCCAGTGGCTGGCTCAGACGCATCTTGTCTTGCCGGTGTTGGTGTTGGCGCAGTTGTTGCTCTAGTTCTAACCATCTGCGAAATTGAGTGAAGATGGTCAGATACCAATTTGTATCACCTAGATACCAATTGGATCCAAGTAATAGCACGAAAGAAAGAAAGAATGGAATTTTCCTAAAGTCCTATAGCCTCTCAAAGAAAAGTAAAGGCGTCCCCCTACCGTTCCTTAAGACTCTACTAGACTCGTTCTTGTGTGATGAGACCAACGAACCTAATGCTCTGATACCAAGTTTGTCACGACCCAAAACGGGCCGCGAGTGGCACCCACACTTATCCTACTATGTGAGCGAACCAACCAATCTAAACCCCAACATTTCAACCATAATAAACAAAATATAATGCGGAAGACTTAAAACTCATTAATGAAAATCGATTAAATAACTTCTAAAACCTCAATACTTATTATTCCCAAAAACTGGAAGTCATCACCACAAGAACATCTATCCTCAAATTACTAAATCTAAGAATATCTAGGAAGCTAAAATAAATAAACAGCTAGTCCATGCCGGAACTTCAAGGCATCAAGACATGAAGAAGAAGATCCAGTCCAAGCTAGAAGCATTAGCTCACCCTGAGATCCGACGTGATGAAGACTGGCTAGAGTTGCGGTTGAGTTGAAGACGATGGCACGTTTGCTGCACTCCACAAATAACAAAGAAAAACAAATACATGTAGGGGTCAGTACAAAACACGGGTACTGAGTAGNCTCCACAAATAACAAAGAAAAACAAATACAAGTAGGGGTCAGTAGAAAACACAAGTACTGAGTAGGTATCATCGGCCAACTCAAAATAGAAAGCAATATATATCGAATAATAACATAAAACAAACCAAATACTTAACAGGTGATAGCAACAAGTATAAGAATCACTTCCAACAACACCAAACACATCTATGAGGACTCAAGCCTCCACACCGTACTCACTTAAGAATTAGGTTCTTCAAATCGGTGTATATTAGCATAATTCAAGATTCATTCTCTTTGTTCTTCTTGTGTCGGAACGTGACACTCCGATCCCCTACTACTATGTGTCGGAACGTGAAACTCTGATCCCCTACTATCCTGGTGTCGGAACGTGACACTCCGATCCCCTACTATCCTAGTGTCGGAACGTGACACTCCGATCCCCTACTACTACGTGTCGGTTCGTGACACCTGATCCATTACCCTCATTCTTTTAGTTCATCAAGCCTTCTTTTATACCAAGGCATCATCATTAACAAAGTGGATTTAAGGTTTAAGATTCACAGCCTCATCTTTCCAACCCACTACAATTACATAATCACATCATGCAAGCATACAATTAAGCATATAGAAGACATTACAATACTACCCAATACATATCATTCGCTATTAAGAGTTTACTATGAAATAGCATAAACCATAACTTACCTCCACCGAAGAATTCGTGATTACGCAAGCTACTCCTCAAAATCTTCACTTTCCTCTTCGTTCTCTCTTCTCTCCCTCGTTCGTTCTCCCTTTCTCCCTCTGTTCTTTCTATTTTTCTTATTCAAAACCTTTTTCTTTTACCTTAATTGTCATATAATTAAGTATAAAAGATGGTAAAAATAACCCACTTTTTATTTCGAGGTTATCTCCTTTAACCCCCAAGTAATTGAATTATTAACATTAATTCACTAACTTTATAATTATAAGCATGAATAGTCCAAAACGCCCCTCAAAAACTTTTAACCGAAATCCGACCCAGTCTGGGTTACGCAGCCTGTGACGGTCCGTACTGCATGTCCGTCACAAAGTTCAGAGAGTTAATTATGTGGAAAGATTTGTGACGGTCCGTCGTGCCAACGACGGTCCGTCATGCCATTCCGTCGTGAAGTTCAGAGAGTCGATCTCAGTACTCAAATTTTCAGGATCTAAGTGTTTTGGAACGAGACACCCTCGACGGTCCGTCGTGCCCATGACGGTCCGTCGTGGGATCCGTCGACCCAGACAGTTATTACAAGAAATAAACTCTACTGCTCAAAACGACTAAACAGGTCGTTACACATATAAGTTGTGTCGCTGTTGAGACAGTGTGATTGTTGGGGCTGAGGCAACACTAGAGTGTTTGTGTTGTTTTGGTTGAAATGTAGTTTAATGTAGGGGTTCTTCATGGAAAGGGTATTTTTGGGAATATTTTAAATTAAAAGGGTTTTCTGGATGGTTGTGGCGCCACTGAGGCGGCACTAAGGTTTTCTATATATATATATATAGAGTATTTCATGGGAACGTGCGTTGCATGTTTGTCCCATACAATTATATTAAATTTAATTATTATATAGAAAATTTTGAAATTAAAAAAAATTACTTTTATCCATTCATATTTTATTCATTCAATAAAATTCACAGTAATCGAATAGTACATTGATCATCAAGCGAAAAATATCGAAAACTAATTAAGATACTACAAATTCTATTAATATGAATATATCTATATGAATTATCATTAATAATATCTCATTAGCCTCCATAAAAATTTTCTAAGGAGCAAAAATCGACTGCAAGCAAAATAAATAAAAGAAAAATGTAATTTTTATCAATGAAACGTTGTGACTACAATTCCGTTGTTCTTTTGATTCTCTCTCCTAAGTTTCTCCATTTTTCGGGAGCCTTCAATAAAGTATTTCTCTAATTGTTTGATGACGTAGACCTCTTTGAGATATTGTGTATCTCCGGGACGTCCGAAAGCGCTTCGTCGTTTCAAGTCGATCTCTGTGAAGAACTCTGTTGACCACTCCTTCGAAGAGCTGTGAGGTTGATGTTGTAGCTTTCTCCAATTTGCTTAATTCTTTTTGAAGAGTTTTCTTGATTCCCTAAGAATTTAATGTACATCCCCTATTTATAGTTGTAGGGGGTGAATAAGGTTGCATATGATTGGCTAAAGGATGTCATTTTGACACTTGGCACATTGTTATTCATTCTTGTATTTTACAACGACTACCACCTCAATTCAACATGTGGCGTCACTTTGTTGGTTATGAATGACTAGTAACTGTGACACGTGGCCTGGGTTTGGGCTTCAAGGTGAAAAGGACCTCGTATTTTAATTTAATTAGATGGACTTATTCATTTGTAAAGCCCAAATTCATTATTCATCCCAAAGGAACATGGATTTAGTTCAAATTTTGTATGAATTTGAATCTATAGAATTTATGTGTCTACAAATGTCATTACTTCGAGACTTGTAAACGTGCAGGTTTGCCGATGTTTGGCAAAAGGACTTGAAGTAGTCATGAATGGGTTTTCCTTTTTTTTTTAGACTTGTCAACGTGTAGGCTTGGCGAATTTGAGAATGAAAGTTTATGTCTTCATGAATATGTATTCATTTTTTTTAGAATTCTCTACGTGTAGGCTTGCCGAATATGAAAGTTATTGTTGGACTCTTCATGAATTCATTGTTGAGACTTCAAGAGTAGTTTTTTCTTGTTGTCATATTCTAACTGGGCCACCACCAATAATATTCTTGTAGTAGCGACAATGATTTTTTTAAAAAGAATTTCTTGCTCGACAACCACATGGACCTTCTATATCGATTTCAAATAGATAGGTCTAGTGGGTAGTAGCACTTGCTAATTTACTTATTGATCACCCTCTTCCGGGAAAATGGGAAACTTTAAATGAGTTCCCTGATAACTATGTTTTTTTTTACTGAAGGGCTGTCGACATGGACAATGTTCTTTGGTGGATCTTCATGCCGAGATGGAGTAGGGGCATGAGTGGTGTTCATATTTGCAGAAAAAGTAATTTTTCCATTCTCTTCGTTCTAGGTGAAACATGTTCCAACAATGCTGCAGAATACCAAGTTTTGATTGTGGGCCTTGAAATTGTATTTGACCGAATTCATACAATTTATGTGTTAACACTCCCATATCAGCAAGAACATGATAAAAGAAAGAAAATATTATAAAAGTACATTTAAATATGAATATAAAGGTCATAAATTAGTAATTTTAGCACTAACAAAAATAGACTTATCACTTTCATAATATCAGAGAAGATTAAATTAAAGAAGTATAAATCTGTAAAGAATACGAAAAAAAACAAATAAGAACAAATACAATATTCATATCCTTCTAAGACTTTAATTATAACAATATTTCTACTAAAAATAAATTGATAAGGAATAGAGTTCTTGATGATACCTCCTCTCCTATAACCAATCAAAGTTCAAAAGTCTCAATAATGATCCAAGTGCGTAACTCCTAATGAATGATACATAGCATATAAAATTTAAAATAAGGGAAAGTCCAAAAATAGCAAGAAAAAGTTAAATAATTTCTTGACCACATAGATATTTCCGTCAGTTGGACTTCCTAAATGCTAATAGTTAAAATATATATTTATTACCAAAAAATTTTACAAATGTAAAATACTAAAAAGAAATTTTAAAGGTTTAATAATTGTGGAATATGAAAACAAATCCACCACGTTGAATTGAATGAACTCATGAGTGAGAATGTATTTCATTTTAATGAAATATTATTAATATATAGGTAGATTTACTTTTTAATACCAATAATTAAAATATTGGTGTTTAATTAAATACTCAAATGACTATTCAACCTATTAAAGATAATTTGTAATTCAACTTTTAACATTTTTTTATCATTCCAATTATAGTATATATATATATATGGGGTCAATGACAATAACCTAGAAAGAAATTTTGTTTATCTATTAAAAACTGAAATGAAATAGGAAAATAGAAGTTAACACAAGAATGAGGAAAATATGACATCATAAGAGTATTATAATTGTTTAACAAAAATTCAGGTATTTATAAGCTGTTTTAAAAACATTTAAAATAGTAAAGGTAAAACTATGATACAAAATATCATTCTAATTAGGATAAGAACGAAAATTTAAATTTCCAAAAAAAAAAACCTGAAAAATTGCCTAATGATTCACATCAACAGGAGGCAATTGTTAAAGAACAATTACTTTTCCATGATTCTCATATAGATCTAGATATTTATAGGTTAAGATGAAAAGTTGAAGAGTTATTTAATTTAATTTTCAGAAGTTTGATCTTAGATATGAGGAAGAGGGAAGATTAATTGTTTTTAATAATAGTCCAGTAGATTTAATTACACTAATTATAGATAAATGATAAAAAAATTTAATTCATTTAACCAGGTAAATTATAGAGAAATAATAAAGAATCTAAGATAAACACTTTGATTAGCTATTTTCAAAAATAATAATAATGCTTTATCTAATTAACAAATTTAATTCATTCAAACACAAGTGCTTTTAAAAGAATTAGACAAAGTCAGTCCATTTCTTTCCGGTAAGGACTACTTATTCGGCCGAAGATCATACAAAGTTGTATATTCAAAAGGTGATAAGACTTCATGGGGGTTCGGTCTCCATTATTTCAATAGAGGTGCATAGTGTATTGCACAGTTCTGGAAATCCTTCCAGAAAGGTTTGGGTTCAAAAGTGAATTTGAGCACTTCTTTTCATCCTCACACAGATATACAAGCAGAAGGTGCTATCCAGACCTAAGAAGATATATTTAGAGCTTCTGTGATCAACTTCAAGGGAAATTGGGATGATCACCTACCTATCATTGAGTACGCTTACAACAATAGTTATCTTTCAAGAATTCAAATGGCTCCATATGAAGCTATTTATGGAAGAAGGTTTTGATCTCCTATTTGGTGGTTCGAAGTTTGCAAAGGAGGGTTGATAGGACAAGATTTAGTTCACCAAGCTATGGAGAAAGTGAAAGTTATTAAAGAAAGGTTGAAGACAACACAAAGTAGCCAAAAGTCCTACATAGACATTAGGAGGAGGCCCTTGAAGTTTGAGGTTGATGATTGGTTGTATCTGAAGATTTCACTTATGAAAGGAGTTATGAGATTTGGTAAAAAGGTGAAACTTAGTCCCCGATATATTGAACCTTAAAGAATCTCCAAGAGAGTGGTAAATGTGGCTTATCAATTGGATCTACCCCAAGAGTTAGCAACGGTTCATCCGGTATTCCATATTTCTATGTTGAAAAAGTGTTTGGGTGATCCTCCATTGATAATACCAACAGAGTATGTTGGGATTAAGGATTTCCTAACCTATAAAGAAATTCCAATGCAGATTTTGGATCATCAAGTTCATAAGTTGAGGAAAAAGGATGTTGTTTTAGTCAATGTCCTTTAGAGGAACCAATTCGTTGAAGAAGCGAATTGGGAAGCTGAGAATGATATGAAGAAGAGATATCCACATGTCTTTTGAATCTGGAGAGAATGCAGATCAAGGTACTAAATTCTCTTCTTATCACTTTATAAGATTGTGTATATGCATATTATTACTTGCTTTTGTTTGTGATTGCTGAAATGATGTTAATACCTTAAGCTTAGTGAAAGAATTCTCATTAGAGGACGAATGTTCCCAATGGGGAGATATTGTATCATCTCGTATTTAAAATTAACTATGTTTAAGATAAGAAAGATAAGAATCATCAAAAGTGGAAATAAGTAAGGAAATCTCGAAAATTTTCCTGATTTCAAAAATGAGTTTTAGTCATTTTTGAACGACCATAACTTCTAGCTCAGGAGGTGTTAAAGTGATTTATTTATATGAATAGAGATCACGTCTTAATATCTTTACAACGATTCCAAGTTTGAACACTTTTGAGGTCGTATGAGGGAGATATGACATTCAGAAGTTGGGTTGTTGGGCAGAGGTAATCCCAAATATGGATTTGTTAAGGGTGTTTTGGTCTTTTCCTAAATCAATTATTAATTTCGTTCTAAGGGTAATAAATTGGGGTCTAAGCTAATCACAATAAGTTTTAAAAATTAGAAAATAAGTTAGGTCTTTGAAAGAAAAGAAAAAAGAGGAGAATGGAGAAGAAGATGCAAGAACGCAAAGAATGCATTGCGTGGATTTCACAGGGTGATCCGTTTGAGGTATGTCGAATATTTTGTGTTGGGTTACTTCACCCACATATAATTTTGTTTCAGTTCAGCAAAATTGAGGATTTATTTCATGTTAGGAGTTAAGTTCTTGAAAGAATGTTTGATTTCTTGTTGATTGGATTGTTGGCGGTCATTGTTGATTAGATACTTCTCAATTCAAGTTATTTTGAGTTGAATTCAGTAGTTATTGATAGTACCAATGGTCCCAATCGTGTAGTGAAAGATGTAGGAAGTTTTGGAGAGTGTAGAGATGGAAACGAGTTGAAATTTTTTTTAATGCACCGAGGTAAAGGAAGGTGTGACGCGCCTGCAATGCACCAGAAATTTGACTTAGTCATCAAAGGCCTCGCATACCATGCCACTAGTGCGCAAGAATCAGGCCTTAATAACCTTAGGTTGGCGCGGCGCACCACCAGTACGCTCGACCCGACGTTTTTCGTCCTGTTATTCTTGTTTAGCCCTTTAAGGTCCTTCCAAGGTACATTCTCCAATGAATTCTAATCACTTCAAATGATCTCTAAATACCTAGAAATCATCAAGGAACTCAAACTTAAAACATGAATCCATAATCTATTAAAGGAAAGTTAATATCAATGTCAAGGAAGTTCAAGTCAAAACTTAATATGTAAGTTAAAGTTATGTTATTAAAGGTTTTCAAGAGTCTTATTTAAACATTTTAACTTCTCAAAAGTTAAGACTCAAGTTTCAATTCAAGAAAGAGTAAAGAGTTGAATTAAATTCTCAAAAGTTATAAGGGAACTATGTATTCTAAAAGTTATGTTTAAATTAAGCCAAGAGTATCAAGTTGAGTTCAATTCTCAATATTTATAAGGGAACTAAGTACCTCAGAGCTTAAACTAAAATGTTTTCAAACATTTGAGAAAGAAAGGAAGCTAGACTTCCACAGAGCCTATGGATAGTTTTAATACAATAAAGAGGGAATTATCATTTCCAAAAGATCTTTTTAAAAGTTGTGTTTTGAGCACTTATCTCAAATAACAGAATCAGTATGTTTTAAAAAACATAAGAGCTAATATCTATCTATCTATCTATCTATCTATCTATCTATCTATCTATCTATCTATCTATGTATATATATATATATATATATATATATATATACACACACACATATATATATACACTCTGGTAAAGTTGTCCATTACGGTCGGGCATCCTGGGCCGAGTATCGTTATATCATCACTATAGCTTTTAAGTGATGGTTGTCTATTAAAGAATATCCCATAGAAGTATTGTATTTTCACATACATCAATTATTTGTATTTTTACATACACTTCAGATATTATTTTTATAAATTCAGAGTTACAACAGGCTTTTAGTTATTATTTCTTTATATTGCAATCACTTTTAAACTGTGTATTTAGAATATGAGAAAGTATATCATGATTTTAGTAGAGCCAAGGTAAGTGTTCTTTCTTACTCCTTTTCAAGCGTAAGTGTTGTTTAACTTTTCAACTTGCATACTAGTACATTCGATGTACTAATACCAATTAGCCTACATCATTTCATTATACAGACGCAGGAAACCAGGATCAACAAACAGCGCACTGTTGGTTCTGTTAAAACTCCACAATCACTTGGTGAGCCTCCTGTCTTTCCGGAGGAGATCCCTTTTATTGATTTTCTAGCTTAGTAGTTCAGATTGCAATTAATTTACTTGTTTTGACTCAAGTGCCATTTTGGCCAAATTAATTTATGAAGTATTTGTTTTTAAATATGCTTAATTCTTGTTAAAGGTTATTTTAGTCTTCCCCTGAGTTAAGTAATCCAGGCCAAGAGTTTGTTTGGGGCCGGAAATGGTCTCCGAATGTCGGCCACGTCTAGGGAATAGGTATATATAAAGTCCTTCAGCATGACACTGAAATTCCTCAAGACTCTCCAGGTATTTCACTTTATCAATCTATACTATTGCTATCAAGAATTTAGGTGCCCTATGTTTGAAGCCATACACAAACCCCACTACAAATTCCTACTAAATATCCCAATTTCTTCATAATCTCACGGTTTTCCACTTTTCTTCCCTTAAATGTATTTTCTACAAATTAACTTAAGTTTTGATTAAGAAAATCAATAATGGATACTGATCTCTACCGTATATAAATAACCTTCAAGAACAAGTCGCCTTTTGTATTACTACTCTTAATGTCTTTTAGAATTATCCTTCAACAAAACCTTTCCTTTTGAATTGCTGACCTAATTAGTTAAAATGGTTTGTGGAATCCAAACTAAATTAGTTAAGAACATATATAAGGACCCTAACCGAATTAGACTTACGTAAGCTCTCATAATTCACAAACCCAAATTCTCTTCCTTCTCTCTTCTTTCTCTCTGTAGTTGAAGAACTCCATTGAAGACCAAGATATGGGTGGGTTCAAGGGCTGAAAAGGGTAGAATTTCTTCATTAATTTGTAAGGTATGCTATTCCTTTCACCTTTGAGACCTGTTTCCTCAATGGGTTCCATCAAATTGACTTAAGAAGTGGGGTTCTAAAGTGGGTCTTTTACAATCTAAAAATTTATCTCGTGAATTGATTTTTTTATGATTTATTTTGGATATTATGAACAAATTAACATGTATTTTAGCTTAATTATGTTAATTCTTGATGAATTGGTTTAGTTTGTAGAACATGACCTATTCCCATTAACCTTAGGTTATGATCTTTATATGAATTCTGTAATGTTGGTTCAATTGAATATGTTATCGGTTGAATTACTACTAGATGATGATATTGTACCAATTATGAATATATTAGGGTGAATTATATTCCTATCATGCTATTTCTTGAGTAATTGATCTATATTATGATTCTGACCTAAGTCTCTTATCTTAAACTTTGAACTAGAGATTGATTGTGATGTAGTGATTCAATTAAACTTGTTATCATGTTTGTTATTGTTGTGTGATGATATTACACCCTTATTGGGTTGAGTTAAGTTTTGATGGTAAGAACTTGATGATGGATTGTGAAGAAGGCTTGGTAAGTCTTGTGATCCCTACTCTTTACTTCAATTATGGGTAATTGTGGTTAAGTGATGATGTGGTACTGAAGTATGTCTGATGTTAAGATTGATAGGGTAGGTATGATGTTAAATTCAAATATCTTCACTATGGTTTGTGAGGTGTTATCTATGATTTAAATATTATAAGGATGGTGATACCTTACCAATGTGTCTATCATGATGTGAATATGTTAAAGTGCTTAGCTCACTTATATGGATTGTAATGAAAGGACAATAGTCATGCAATTCTTATTGAGATATGATGACGATCTTTATAAATGGATGGAACCTATGACCTACATTAAGCTATTATTATTAATAAAGGTACTAAAAAAATTTCAAAAAGGGACTCTAACTTAGCACTGAGTGAACTAGAGTGAGGAGTTTCCTTTCCCACCTGGGGAAGGTAGGATCACTAATGCACTCTTGAGATTTGAGACTCCAATGCATGCATAATAAGGAGGGTCCCGACTATATCTCCTAGTTCTTGATCTATGTTGCCCCCCATAGGAATACTAGCTAGTGGATCCACGAAGTTGCTATATTCATGTTTTGGTGCTACCTTGGAAAGTAGTATGCCTTGTTTTGGTGTAGTATTCCATGACACCGGATTCCACATTAGCTCATGTGGTCTATGTCGGTTAAGGAAAGTTGTTCCCAAAAGGAAAAATGAACTAAAAGATTGAACTCTAACTAAGATGACCTAAGGGGTTTAGCTTAGTCTAGACAGGGGTATGGGATTCTACCTATATATGTCACTAGTTAGCCTTAAGGGAAGTCTTAGGAGGATGTTCTTATGTATGTATATTCTTATAAATGTAAATGAAATGTAAATATGATCTTACATGCAAATGACACTATGTGATGTTGAGTTACTATAATGACCATGTACTTGGTCTACATTGCTAAAGTATGATATTATGTAATCTTAATTTTATATTACGTGAAGTTGGACATTGGTTATGGTTCTTGGTAGGTTTACTTGATAACGTAAGGTTATAGGGCTTTACTTAGTCATTCCACAAGTGTATTAAAAAGGGTGATGAGTAATGGTCCTGCTTTAATTATGTTGGAATATACTCTTACTCATGCTTGTGCTATTATAACTTTATTATAGAGTTACGTTGACTATGTGTTCAATTATGTGATGTGCATGCTGCCTTGACTAAACTCAGTTTTGTTCGTCTTGTGATGTACATGCATATAATTTAATGAATATGTTTTATTTATTGGTATTGTCTTCTTGAATGTGCATAAGGCTTTTCAAAGTAAATTTCATACCTTTATAAATTGTCCCGTTTCTTATCATGATTTCATGATATGTTTAAATATGGTCTCATACTTAGTACAAGTGGTGTACTTACCCCATTTTCTCCCTTTTCCCCAACATTTTATGTTCCGGACATTGAATGGCTTTTGAGACGACTTTGAAGAAAGACTTGGAACTCTCATTCATCAAAGTTGGGTAGGTCCTCACATTACGAGGGCAATGTCAAAATCAACATTATGAAGTTGTTTTAGTTTTTAAGACTCTTATATACTTTCATTTTCTTTTAGTACTAAACATTGTTTGACCTATACATGGTCTTGTTATATTGATGTATGGGCTACTCCCTAGTTATTACACTATTGGTAGATAGTTATGAGATGAGACATGTTTTTAAGACTATCTTATATTAGATATATATATATATACATATATATATATATATGTATATATATATATATATACGTGTAATAAAATTAGAACACTAAGTAATCTTCCTTTATGAAGGGTCTATATATGCTCGATATAACTATTATGTGTATGTAGAGGTCTATCTAAACCTCCATGTAGTAGTAATGAAAATATTTAAAAATTTCCGCATTTTAACCTATAAATGTAATGATGTAGGCTAAGAGGGTAGTCTTTGTCCTTAAAGGGGACGACGACGCCGGTTACGTCAAGGGGGTGCTCCCAGGATGTGACATTTGTACAAACTCTACGAATAAAAATATACTTTTGCAATATTTAAACTTTTAACCTAAGTTAATAACACATAGAGCAAAAGAAGAGAATATTCGACAATTTCCTCTTAAGAAAAAATAGGAGGTTTTCTTCAGTTCCATCCCCAAAATTGTAGTATTTCTCCATAGATTTCATTACCGGTATGTGGGATTGAACTAGTACGTTCCTTTCATCCACTAGGTCCTTAGAATTAAGTCAAATTCTTGATCCTTGATATTTTGATTAGATCTAGAGTTTCTAAAACCTTGAAGAATTATTATGATATCGCTGTTATAATGTTCCTAATAAGATTATCATGTTTTCTCATGAAATTGTTGATTAGTTAGTTGCATGAAAGTTAGAACTATACTATTGTAGATTCTCTTAGTTTATCAATAACAATTTCTAGGTCAGTTGAACAATTAAGCATGCCTCAGATTTTGAATGTTCATTGTCTATACATAAATGTTGCATTATCATTTCCAATAATTTAGTTATATTGTGTCATACACATTCCAATTTGGAGTAGGTTTGCATTGAGTTAGATTAAGGTTCAGCGTACCCTCATAGTCTCAAAACTACGTGCCCTTGTAGGAGTATAGATTTCCTCATTGGGCATCAAATTTAGCGATCATACGAGTAATGCCTTTATACTCTGGAATGGAAATGTATATTAGGTTCTCTCAGTGGGGAGCATACATCGGACTCCACGTTTAGCTCATTTTATTTGATGTCAGTTCATAGTAGCTCCCACAATCACACTCTAGTGCATTTGACTAGGTTTTCAATATTTTAGTATTAAGTATAAGCATTTTAATAATTATTACTTCCTCAGTAAATTCAGATCAGTTCATTTAATTGTATTTCAGTATTAACATTATGTTCAGATACGTCATTTTTCAGTTATCCTTGTTCAACTTACATATTTTTTTCAGTTATATTTTTATCTTGCATTTTCCGTATATTCCAAGTACTGACGCATACTAAGAGCTACATCCTTTCATGATGCATGTTAAGGTACTCAGCATTCAGATCACGCATATATTTGATTCCCGATCCATACTCAGCAGCATTTGGGGTGAGTCCTCACACTTTAAGGACAATAGACATGTTTTCCATTTCAGCCTTTTATTTCTGCTTCAGTTTTTCCTGGGACATGTCCCAATAAATCAAGTTAGTTAGAGACTTTCTTAGATATAGTTTTACATTTAGCTTTAGCATTTGAGTGATTGTTTAGTATCACTTTACATTTAGAAGTTTATTATATATTCAGATTGTATGGGTATTTGCCATCTATCAGTTATCTCATAATTTAAGTTGTTGCATAGTATCCTGTGTTCAGTATTTATAGTATGCTTATGATATGCCAGCTCATGTTAGCTTGGGGTCACTCGTGATCCTAGATCCCGTGTTTACGCAAACGGGATAGCTGCAACGCGTGTCTCTTTTCAATCAATACACACAAAGATACATGAATAAAATTGGTAAATCTTAATATTTCTTGTTTTTACTAAGAAAAAATGTCTTATCAAATTATTTTTAGAAAGAACCAAATAGAGATCATTAATTTAGTGATAGATACTACTAAAAGTATTGAATTAGCTACGGGATTTATCAGTAATCCTAACTAATCCATCACTAAAAACCTCCTTGCTAATTCATGATTTTTCTTTTATTAATTTTTTTGCGCTAATCCATAGCTAAAAAAAATTACCATGAAAATTTTTTGTTCATGTCACGACCCAAAACCGAGCCGCGACTGGCACCCACACTTACCCTCCTATGTGAGCGAACCAACCAATCTAAACCTTAACATTTCAATTTAATATCAACAGAAAGTAATGCGGAAGACTTAAACTCATTAATAAAAA
>NC_028640.1:47194017-47194238 GCF_001406875.1 Solanum pennellii | reverse complement strand
TTATGTAGTAACTCATGACAATCAACCAGAAAATCGTAGGCATCCTCAGATTCAGCACCCTTGAAGACTGGAGGTTTCAATTTAAAGAAATTACTGAAAAGTTCATGCTGATCGCTTGTCATTATAGGCCCTGTAGTCAAATGAGGAAACGTACCTATTTCCAATGGAACATCCATGCGGGGAGCCGCAGCAGTTGCCTGTTGTACTTCCGGAACCTGAGG
>NC_028640.1:47184038-47192000 GCF_001406875.1 Solanum pennellii | reverse complement strand
TTAACCCACTAACTTTATAATTAAAGCAGGAATAGTCCAAATTGCCCCCTTAAATTACTAACAGAAATCCAACCCAGCCTGGGATTTACGCAGTCTGTGACGGGCCGTCGTGCCTGCGACGGTCCGTCGTGCTGCTCCGTCACAGAGTTCAGAGACTAGATTTTACCAAGAGTCTGTGACAGCCCGTCACGCCTGTTACGGTCCGCCCTGCCATTCCGTTACGAAGTTCAGAGAGTCGATTTCAGTACCCAAATTTCAGAATTCTAAGTGTTTTGGAACGAGACCCCCTCGACGGTCCGTCGTGCCCATGACGGTCCGTCGTGGGTTCCGTCGTCTCAGCCAGTTTTTCCAGAAATAAAATCTGCAGCTCAAAACGACTAAACAGCTCGTTATAGTTCAGCTATGAAATATCATCCATCTTAATGCCTTATTTTCTAGGTTGTTAATATACTCTTAAACCAATATCTCATCAAGGAAGAAAGACAACTTTAAGATCGATATATACTCAAAAAAAAACTAAGATGCGGTTAATTTCATAAATTTTCATATAATTATGACCTTCCCACTAAGATCATATAAATATGGAAATTTCGTGAATAAGTAATCAGAAAATGCCTACCCAATTAACTTACACAAAGTCATGTAGCCGAAATATCCAACTTTAATTTTTCACTCTACATAAACAATCTAACTGTTTTTGTTTACTCATTTTTGCTTGTCTACTTGAGACTTTGTTTTCATTATATCATTAAATTGATCTTAGAGACTGCAATCTAATCTTATAGTTCCAATATAACAATAATTAAGCTACGTAAATGTTTAAATACTAATCCTAAACTTTTGTCTCTACACACTGCATGTTCCTTTTATCATGAATTTAGGTTATTTTTATCTTACTTGAATCATCATAAATTCTAACTTATGTGAAAGAGAGAGAAATGACTTACTAGGAATTGGATCAATAGGTTCAGGGGTACGCTCCTTATCCGCTGGAAGAGAATCAGCTATTTGACAAATATATTGATCTAGTCACGTAACCAAGCAAAAAAAGGGATTGTCTTGAAGAATGAATTATTATGACCATGAATCCTCCTTTTATGTTGTTACGAGACTATAGAGAATTTTCTCTTGCACTAGGGACTAGAAACTCATCTCTCTCTCCTTCAGTTAAAACACAACCAATGATGATTCAAGTCAGACAAAAAATAACTAAACTTAATTATAAAAAGACCATGTAGGGTGTAGATCCTTAAGTCTAGGATAATTATTTAAACATTGATGTAGCTTGAGAATGATTATATTAATATAAGATGGAATTATATTCATGATGTAGGTTAAGATTCTCACCATTGAGATCACGCATAGATCAATTCCCAGTCCATACCCCACAACATTAGTGGTGAGTCCTCATACATTGAGGACAATGGACATGTTTATTTCTTTTTTAGTTGTGATGAGGACATGTTCCTACAACTCTATTTTGTTAGAGACTTTTTTAAACATAGTTTTTGATTTAGCTTTAGCATTTAAAACTTAAAATTTCAATATATATTCAGATCAGTATTAGGTATTTCCCATCTTCCAATTATCTCATGATTTAAGCTTTTGCATAGTATCTTTTATTCAGTTGTTTTAGTATGCTTAAAATATGTGTGTTATGGGTTTGCTTGGGGTCACTCGTGATCCTAGGGCTCGTGTTTATGCCAAGGGGTATAGGCCTTGGGACGTGGTACCTGTCCCATCAATACACACAAAGATTCATGACTAAAATTGGTTAATCTTATTATTTCTTCTTTTTCTAAGATAAAATGCCTTCCGAACTTATTTTTAGAAAGAGCCAAATAGAGATCATTAATTTAGTGATCGATACAGCTAAAAACATTAAATAGCTATGGAATTATTGGTAATCGCTAACTAATTTATGATTAAAAGCTACTTGCAAATTCATGAATTTTCTTTTTTTTTGGTCTAATCTATAGCTAAATAATATTATCATGAAATTTTATTGTTCAGCTATGAAATACCACCCATTGGAATTCCTTATTTTGTAGTAAACTAATATACTCTTACACCAATAACTCATAAAGGATAAACGACAACTTTAAGATCAATACATACCTCGAAAAAATAAAGATGTGGTTAATTTCATAAATAGTCATATAATTATTATTTTCCCACTAAAATCATATAACTATGGAAATTTCATTTAAAAGTAATAAAAAAATGCCTACCTTATTAACTAACACAAAATCATTTTGCTGAAAAATCCAACTTTAATTTTCAACTCTACATAAATAATCTAACATTTTTTTGTTTACTTGTTTTTGCTTTTCTACTTGAGACAGTGTTTTTATTATACCATTTTATTGACCTTGGAGACAACAATCCAATCTTTAGTTACAAAATAATCAATCTTAAGCTACATCAGTACTAATCCGAAACTTTAGGCTCTACAACCTACATTTTTTTTATCATACATTTAAGTTATTTTTGTGTGTCTTGAATCATCATGGATTGTGATTTATGTGAAGAGAGAGACATGACTAACTAGGAATTGGTTCAATTGGCTCAGGGGCATACCCCTGTATCGGCAGCAAAATAATCCCCTCTTTGACACATATATTGCTCTAGTCTCATAACCAAGCGAAAAAAGGGGATTCTCTTTATGCATGGATTCTTCTGTACAGGATTCCACCTTTGATTTGATACATGACTAGAGCGAACCTTTCTTGAACTAGGGTCTAATATATGTGCGGAAGAGTGTATTCTTTTGCAGCAGATAGAGGGCATGCCCTTGAGCCTATGGATTCAATACCTAGAAAGTGATGTCTCTCTCCTTTACTTAAAACACAACGTATGATGATTCAAGTCAGACAAAAATAACTAAATTTCATAATAAAAAGAGCATGTAAGTTGTAGAGCCTAAATTCTACGCTTATTATTTAAAATGACGTAGCTTAAGAATAATTATATTAATAAATATTGAATTGTGGTCTAATCTGAATCTAACTAAAGAAAGAATAGCTACATAATGAAAACACCATGTCAAGTAGAAAAGAAAAAAGAGTAAAATGGATATATATTACTTTTATACATAATAATATTCTACAATATTTCCACGATACTCCTTATACTCCAAAAAAGTGTAATTTATAAGGCAAAAGACACCTATTAAGAAAAATTCATTAAACTTAGAAAAAAAGAGGAGGAAATAGGCGACCAAAACCCTTCCAAGAATGCAACACATTTTCTTCATTTTTTGCCCCAAAATTGAAGGATTTTTTCATAAATTTCGTCACCAAGTAATGGGATTTCACTAGTGGGTTCCTTTTACCGACTAGTTCCCTAGAATTCTGTTAGATTCTTGATTAATGTATCTTGCTTAAACCTAAATTTTGTAAAACCTTAGATATTAGTTGTGATTTAGTTATTAGAGTATTCCTAATTAGATTATCTTGTTTTTGTGGAATCTTTGCTTACTTTTTTTCATGAAACTCATAATCCTAGGTGTGTAGATTCTTTTAGTTTATGAATGATACATGCTAGGTCAATTAAAAAACTATACATGCATCGTTTTTTGAATGTTTTATTATTATTTTATCATTGTTATATTCTCAGATTTTCATGTTAGTATTTGAGCTATTCAATGTTTCAGTTATGTGTGCTAGATATACATATTCAGTTTGGAGTACGCTCAGAACCGAGAGGACTAGGTTTTAGTATACCCTCATAGTCACAGAACTGCATACCCCCGTAGGCTAAGTCCTCTCTATGGGCATTAGTTTTAGTGATCACGCCATAAACGCCTCTATACCCCTAGCAAGGTATATCGGTTCCTTCAATGTGGTGTGTGAATTTGACATCATGGATAACTCATATGGTGGTTCAGTCGGTTATTAATGGCTCCCATAGTAAGACTCTAATGTATTTGACCAGTTTTTCAGTTATACTTCAATATTCAGTCTCATCATGTTCCTCTTGCAATAATTCATGCGTAATCCTTATTGAATGATTTTTCCTGATTTCAAATCAAAAGTACTAAAATAAAAATTTTGAGCATACATACATAAAATGTAATGAATGGAATGGTTTCCTTGTTCTAGTTTGAACCAAATGAGCCTTCATGGAAAAAGTTAAATTAGGATAATTGTTTGCCCCTATATCGAGTTGTTGTAGATCAATCCATTCTTTGGTGTTATAGTTGTTAGATGGATGCATTGAGCTGGTTTGATAGGATATTAGTACAACTATTGGTGACCGTTTTGGTTCATAATTTTGACTTGATCATCTGGTTTTCCTGGTGAGCAAATTGAAAATATAAAGAGAAAATTATGATAAAATATTAAAATTAGTCATGTCAGGAGCAAAATTTTTATCAAAGAATTCAAAACATCTTTAATGAAGTCTCCAAGTATAACATAGGAGCTACAACATTGTCAGGTTTATTAATATTACAACTTCTCAAAAACCGCACTTATATCCCAATAATGATCACCCATTTTAAATATATATAAGATGATCTCTAATTAGATATTGTAAAAAAATAAAAATGAGCTTATAAGAGAAACTAATAATGTTTTCTGCTAAATTAGATAGAGAAAAAATGATTCAAAGAAGGGGGGTTTTAATAGGGGAAGTAGATGATCAAAGAAACGTTTAGTGGGTATGACATTATAACTGAAAGGTTAAGATGAAGAAAAGTGAACCAATTTCAAAATACATAGATAAAATTAAATAGGCATAACATGGTTTATTCAATCTAAAAGATTTCTTACACAAGCCCTTAGAATTCATTAATCAAATAGGCATTAGAAAATATGGAAGAATTTAAATATTTCTTCAAAACATACTTCGAAAGGTATTTCATAAGAGTGGAAGTCTTTCTAACATTATTGTCTCAAACCATATATGAATGAAATGAATAAAAGTCTTTGTACACAGACACATAAAGTCTAAAATATAAAAGTAAATGTCATAAAGGTAAATAGATATTGTCCTCGAAGCAATGAGGACTCAGATAGATCTTCAATCTTCTAGATTTTTGAAACTCTAGCCTCCAATAGCAACTCAAAGATCCAACCCTACATTTGGTTAGAATGTAGGGAATATGCGTTTAGTACAAAAGTACTAAGTATGGAAGCTACAATAACATCATAAGAGTATCTCAATTAGTTAGTCAACATAAGACATAATCATAATTTGATACTTCAATCATTTGTCTTTTATACTCAAGTGAACTACGTCCCAAGCCACCTCCACGTGTACTTGTGCAAGTCAAAGGTAGCATCCCAAAATACTACCTACGCTAAGCACCTCTTTGGTAATTCTTGGTCATACACCTCATTCATACTTAAGTAGAGCACTATACCCCTAGGTCACCTCAAGGCACACTTGTGCAATGCATGTGGGGTATCCCATTCTACTTCACACACTAAGCATATCTTGAAGTCACCTATTCATGTTTTACTCCCTCTTATGTGTCACTAAGGACCTAATTTCATATTTTACAAGGAACTGTCATCTTATGTCAATCTTAACATGGAAGGAAACTATAGCCACTACCCAAGCTAGCCATACTTCATAAGAGGACATTTCATAAGTAGCTTCAAGTCATACTTGTGTCATGTATGAATGGCATACCATTCTTCCATTCACGCTAAGTACTCATTTAGGCTAGCATACTCAATCCTAACTATCTTTCATACTAGTCTATCAAAAATAGCATACTATCATACTAGCCATAAGTATTATGGAAAACATAATATCATGAGATCCAACTATCACAGGAAGGTTATAAAAATACCCACCTAACCACCATGCATCCACTCATCAATATGTAATCTATCCATAGGGTATTATAATTCGCCTAAGTTACCATGAGTGATCTAACACAACCTATTCTATGAATTGCACCTGTAATGCAAGCCAAGCTTCCATTAGGACAGTATAAGTCATCTATCCTAAAACAACCATGAAAGGGTTTTGGCCTGACAAAGTCAAGCTATCATAAGGCATTCTAATCATTCTACTTTAAGTTATCCTTAGGAGAATTTCATTCCACAATTGCAAGATGCCATGGGAGTCACCATCCCGAATCTTCCATAGAATTACTCTCTTAAGCTACAACGAGATTTACTATCTCAAGTTACCATAAGACTTACCATCTCAAGCTTCCAACCTTGGTCTTATTTTAGTAATACAAGATTTACATGAAGGAAACACAAGTCTAAACATCAAGCTATTCTAGTATAACTTTATTTGATTCATTTAAGATTATTAGGTTAACCTAGAATCCTTCTATGTGAGAGAAGTTGCTTCTCTTAGCTTGTTCATATCTAAGTGTATAAGAGAAAGAGAATACTTGATCAAGATCACACAAATTTTATATGTGATATCACACAAATAGGGATTCGGCGGTAAAGTCAAGATGAGGAGATATTTAGTTATTATTATCTTTCTCTTATACACTTATATATGAACAAGCTAGGAGAAGCATGTTTTCTCATATATAAGGATTCTAGGTTGACCTTATAACCTAAAATGAATCTGAGAAAGTTATAATGTAATAGCTTGATGTTGAGACTTGTGTTACCTTCATGTAAAGCTTGGCTTATTAATGTAAGACATAGGTTGGAAGCTTGAGATGGTAACTCTCAGGGTAGCTTGAGATAGTAAATCTCATAGTAGTTTGAGATAGTAAATCTCAGAGAAGCTTGGGGATGGTGATTCCCATGGTAGCTTGGGATTGATAAATGAACTCTCTTCAAGATAGCTTGAATTAGCATGATTAGATTGCCTTATAATAACTTGACTTGGTAGGCCAAAACCATTTCATGGTAGCTTTAGGATAGATGACTTATACTCTCCTAATGGTAGCTTGGCTTGCATGCAAGGTTCAATTCATCTAATAAGTTGAGTTAGATTACTCATGGAAGCAAAGGATTGAGGATTTATACTCCAATATGGATAGATTACATCTTGATGAGTGGGTGCATGGTTGCTAGGTGGGTATACTTAAAACCTTCCTATGATAGCTTTGATCGCATGATATGATGTTTTCCATGGTAATTAGGTATAGAATGATAGTATGATATTATTGATAGACTAGTATGAAAGATAGTTAACATTGATTAAGATAGGCTATATGAGTACTTAGTGTGAATGGTAGAATGGGATGTCATTCATACATGGCATACGTATGACCTGAAGCTACTTATGAAATATCCTCTTATGAAGTATGCCTACCTTGGGTTGTGGGTATAGCTTCCTTCAATTTTAAGATTGACTTAAGATTATAGTTGCTTGCCGAATATTATAGTAGGCCCTTAGTGACACTTCTAAGGGGGTAACACGTGAATAGGGTGACTTGATGATATGCTTAGTGTGTGAGGAAGAATGGACAAGTGCCTTGAGGTTTCCTAGGGGTATAATGCTCTACTTAAGTATGAAGGTGGGATATAACCAAGAATAACGAAAGAGAGGTACTTAGCGTAGGTAGTAGTATGGTATACTACCTTAGCCTTGAACAAGTATACTTAACGGTAGCTTGGGACGTAGTTCACTTGAGTATACAGGACAAATGGCTGAAGTATGAAATTATGATTATTCTTATGTTGACTTTTTATGATATGCTTCTTATGTTATTACCTCTTATGCTTATGTCTTATGTTGTCTAACAATTTTGAGATGCTCCTATAATGTTATGTTAGCTTCCATACTTAGTACCTTTGTACTAACGCATATTGCCTACATTCTAACCAAATGTAGGGCTGAATCTTTGAGTTTCTCTTTGATGTTAGAGTTTCAAGAATTTAGAAGATTGAAGATGTCACGACCCAAAACCGGGGCCGCGACTGGCACCCACAATTTCCCTCCTATGTGAGCGAACCAACCAATCTAACCCTTATCATTTTAACATATATCAACAGAAAATAATGCGGAAGACTTAAACTCATTAAATAA
>NC_028640.1:47178158-47178401 GCF_001406875.1 Solanum pennellii | reverse complement strand
AGAAGATCTGCAGGGAACACATCCAAAAACTCACGGACTACCGAAACTGACTCGATCGAAGGTACTTTGGTAGTGTCATCCTTGAGGTGTGCTAAGAAAGCTAAACAAACCTTACTAACCATCCTCTTGGCACGAAGGAAGGACACAATACGAACCGGATTGGAAGAGTAGTCGCCCTCCCACACTAACGGATCTGTCCCAGGCTTGGCCAACGTCACCGTTTTAGCATTACAGTCCAAAATC
>NC_028640.1:47168558-47174833 GCF_001406875.1 Solanum pennellii | reverse complement strand
CCTGTGACGGTCCGTCCTGCACCTCCGTCCTGACGGTCAGAGACTCGTTTCCCGTACCAATTTCTCAAGAGTTGAAGTGTTTTGCAACGGGAGCTTACGACGGCTCGTCGTGGATGTGACGGCACGTCCTGCAGGTCCGTCACCGATTACAGAGAGTCGATTTTCAGTACCCAATTTCAGAATTTCTAAGTATGCTGAAACGAGACATCTGTGACGGGCCGTCGTGCCTATGACGGTCCGTCGTGATGTCCGTAATCTTAGCCAGTTTTTCCAGAAATAAATCTGCTGCTCAAAACGACTAAACAGGTCGTTACAGAAGATCTTTGTGAGTCCTCGGGTCTCTGAGGACAGTATCCATTTACCTTCATACCATTTACTTTTATGTTTTAGACTTTATGTGGGCTGTGTCCCATGACTTTATTCATTTTATTCATAGATGGTTTGAGACAATAATGTTAGAAAGACTTCCTCTTTTATGAAATACTTTTTCGAGTTATGTTTTAAATTCTTCCATATTTTCTAATGAATGAATGCTAAGGGCTTGTATAAGATCTCTACAAGATCAAATATGTTATGTTACGACATAGGGGGTGCTCTCGAGTCACTACAATATGATATGAGATGTATGATATTAAACAAAATGTACGTGTTACTATCCTTGACTTCCCTTTTGTTGCTAATCGCACTCACTCTATAGTAGAAAAAAATATTTATTGTGCATAAACTATAAAGTAAATGTGGATGCGCCGTGTAGGTAGATAGAAATTTAATTATCTCTATATATTTTCGAAATTAATTCACTTTTCTTCATCTCAATCACTGAGTTATAATGTCATACCCACTAAACGTTTCTTTGATCATCTACTTCCTCCGTTAGAAAACCCCTCTTTGGATCATTTTTCTCTCTCTCTAGTTTGGTAGAAAACATCATTAGTTTCTCTTATAAGCTCAATTTTTTTCTACATTTAACTAGATATCATTTTATATAGATTTAAATGAACGATCATGACTAGGATATAGGTGCGGTCGTAAAAAGTTAAAATATTAATAAACCTTACAATGTTGTAGCTCCGAAGTTATACTTGGACTTCTTTAAATGTGTTTGGAATACTTTTGATGAATTTTTTGCTCTTGATATGACTAATTTTAATGGTTTATCTGAAATTTTTTCTTTAGAATTTGATAACTTCTCACTAGGAAAAACCAGATGATCAAGTCAAAATCATGAGACAAAATGGTAATCAACAGTTGTAATTACATCCCATTCAACCATCTTAATTTATCCAACAAACCTCTTTTCCTCCATCAACAACTACAGTAGTGTGTGTTCCACCAACAGCTACAACAACAAAACAATGGATTGATCTACAACAACTCGATATAGGGGCTAACAATTATTCTATATTTAATTTTTTCCATGGAGACTCCTTAGATTTTAACTACAGTTACATTTATGTGTGTATATTTAAAATTGTGATTTTAGTACTTCTGATTTGAAATTAGAAAAAATCATTCAATAAGGATTACGCATTAATTATTGCATATGACTCAAAATTTTGATTTTAGCACTTTTTTTGAAAGAGGAAAAGTCATGGTTCTTTTAGACATATATTTCTCTTGTCCCATACCCAAGTGAAAAAGGGGATTCTCTTGAAGCATGAATTCTTCTGCCCATGAATCCTTCTTTGCTTTGTTACGGGACTAGAGCAATATATTCTTGCGCTAGGGTCTAATATATGTGTCAAAGAGAATATTCTCTTGCAACGGATACGGGGCAATCCCTTGAGCCTATTGATTCTATTTCTAGAAAGTCATGTCTCTCTCCTTCACTTAAAAAACAACCTATGATGATTCAAGTTAGACAAAATTAACTAAACGTCATGTTAAAAAGAATGTGTACGGTGTAGAGCGTAAAGTCTAGAATTAGTATATAAACAGTGATATAGCTTAAGAATGATTAATTAATATAAGATTAAATTGTAGTATAATCTCAATCTAACCAAAGAAAACATGACTATATACTGAAAAAACCAGCCAAATTAGTAGAAAAGAAAAAGTGTAAACATGGAGTTATATTGTTTTGGCAAAAGGATCTAGTGAACCCTTGTACATGAGTAAGTTTGTATTGTGAACCCTTCTACTTATACATTTGTCATCTGGACCCCTGCACCCATCTACACTCAACATTTTAAAAACGTTTTCTGACTTGTCCTCGTTTGTGGAAGATATAACCAAGGGGCGTGTGATATACCCACCTGAGGAGAGTGAAATGTGGTTAAAAGGGACTAATAGCCAAATTAGGGTTTTATAAAGTCTTTTATCCCATTCACATTTAACACCGTTATTGAAAAATTTAAGCTTTTTCTTGCCTCTTTTTTTATCTTCTTTCTCCAAATTTCTTGTCCATTTATCTCATCGTCTTAATCCTCTTTTATTTCATTGCATTTCCAGTTAATTGTTTGCTTCTTTTTGTGGTTAATGCTATTGTAGTTTTCTACACCATCACGAAAGTTGTTTTTCTTACAATCCTATCATCATGAAACATGTAATTGAGAGCATAAAAATATAATTCCCAAAAAAATTGAAGAAAATCAGTATAATCAACTAAAATCCTAAAAATTAAACAGAGAGACAAATAGAAGATGAAATCTAGACTAAACAACATACAAATACAAAAATAAGTCACAAAATTTATATACATAAACTAAAAATCAAATAAAATCAACAAAAATACTCAAGCAATTTGGTGGGAATGAAGAAAAAATGAGAAAGAAAAAATAAAGGTATAGATAGCCTCACATAGATAGATGTCTACGACGGTGTTAACACACTGTTCTTTTTTTATTCTGATGAAAACAAACATGAATTCCTTGATTGGTTCTTGTGTTTTTTCTTCAATGAAAAGAGTAGAAAATGTTGCTAAAAAGTGTAAGGAAGATGAAAGAGAAATGAAATAAGATTATGGGGAAAGTGGTGGGTTTGGTAGCACAAGGTAAATAAAAATCATAAATGTATTAATTAAATATTATAAAAATGTCAAGATGACATGAAGTGATATTTATATACACGTGTCATTTTATAATTATTTTTAAAATTACGTGTCACACATTTGTGGTACACTCACAATTAAAGGGTAACAAAAGGTGTTTAATATGTTGAGTTTAGCTGGGTTCAAAGGTCCAGATGACAAATGAGTAAGTAGAAGGGTTCACAATACAAACTCATACAAGTACAAGGGTCCACCAAACCATTTTACCTAGTATTTTTACATATAATATTATTCTATAATCTTTTCATTATACTCCTTATATTCCCATATTAAGTGTAATTCTTAAGGCAAAGCACACCTATTAAGAATAATATTCAAGAGAATAAGGTAAATCACAATTTCAACTATTGCCTTTTGTGATATTATAAATACTAGTTTCTGAACACGTGCTTTGCACGTGTGTTCCTAGATATGTTAGAATGACTAAAAGGCAATGAAAACATATACTCTGTAAACAACATGCAATGAATAATATAATACAAATATTATAAATAAACCTTTAATAATATAACCATAAAACACCAATGAGGGTCACATTTTGATGTTTCAAATTAATTCTTTTTAAGCAATCTACTATAACTTTTACACTTTGGTTAATAGTTAGCAAACATATAATAAAGTCACAAATGGCTACTTTGATCTCAAACAAGTATTTAGACATACGACTTCATAGAAAACTAAATTAAGATGTTTAATAGAGAGGAAAAAACACAGAAAAATACAGAAGGAAAAAAAATACAATGTATACATTCTTCATAAGACTTTGATCAATAATAATGTAGACTAAAAAATAAATACAAAAGTAGTACATAATATTTTGAGTTTTTATTGACTCTTTCTCCCATATCCTATCAAATTCAAGAGTCTTCTTCATGATATACATCAATAACATAAAATATTTGAACATACATCAATTTGAAAATGTCTCAGTTTATAAAAAGTAGCTTATCGATTATGAAATTAAAATCTAAATAAAGTATAATATTAAAAGAGAAGTAGACATAAATTGTAAAAAAAAAAGATATCTAGCAAAATTATGGATGAATAACCATTAAATCTACAAAAATCTCAATAAGAAGAATGAGTTACTCCATCAATATCCATCAATTTTTTGTACGTGTCCCTACAATCCACACTAATAAAAGAAGTAGAATAATATATTGTGATAATGTATGAGCTGATATAATATGAATAAGAAAAAATGATATTTTACATGGCAAAATACAATATACAAATATAAGATTAAAAATAAATTCAAGAATTCATAAAACAAAAAAGCAGTTGAAAAAATAGTCATCTAAAGTGATAATGATGAAAGTAGGATACAAAATATCACTATTAAAATCTTACATTATTATTATAGTCAAAGAAAAAAATAACATAAATGGTACCTGAAAATCGCCGAAATAATCTCATCAAAAGGAGGTAATTGGTGAACAAAAAATATTCCTCCATTAGTTAGACGTTTATATAAAAGAGGCTTACGAGCCTCACCATATAGCTTTTAAAAAAATATTTATAGGAATTATAAATGGAGACCATAACTTTACCTCTACAAATGATATTAAGATAAGAAATTAAAGAATATTAATGTCATTAACTCATAACTGAGTATTATTAATAATTAAAAGAGAAGATGAAAAGTTGAAGAATTTGTATATTTAATGAAAAGTTTCTCTTTTTACTAACCAATTTAATATAATTTAATTTAATCATAGTAATTATTGATAGAGAATAAAACATTAATCATATTATGTAGACGTTTAAAATCTCAAAAAAGAGAATATATATATATATTATAGAAAATAGGTATTATGAAGTTAGATATTTTAATTAGGAATTAACCTAAGGAAGTGCAAAAGTGTATCAACAACTTAATTAAAATAAAACAATTTAATATTTAAATTAAATAGTTAAATGTTTTATAATATTTTAATTTATTGTAAGCGTAAAATCGTAATTCAACTTTTAACTTTTTTTGGTCCCACTGATAATAATATATGATAATGGAAAATAATGCACAAATAGCTCCCTTGACTATGACCGAAATCTGAAAGTCACACCTTAACTAAACAATGGTCTTATTACCCCCTTGAACTTTTTTTTGGTAATTTTGTGCACGTTTTGGGATTATATGTCAACCAAATATCTCCCACGCACCTCAATTGTTTGGATTCACGGAACGTGCCACATTAGACAAAAGGTGCACAAAATTACAAAAAAAAAAAAAAAGTCCAAGGGGGTAATAGGACCTTAGTTAATTTAAGGTGATCTCTGAAATTCAGTAATAGTTCATGGGGTACTTGTGCATTTTCCATAAATATAACTTTGTAAGTGTTTGATTGATCTCCTAGAAGATAGTAAACTTCAATATGTGAAAACCCATACATGGAAAAAATTTCAAACACCTATCTCGAACTTTTAAATATTCAAATATTTTTTATAATGAAAAAAGCTTCAAAAATTAACTTAATGTGGAATAGAATTAGTACGTTTCACACACCTTATATACTGAAAAAATCACATTCCAAAAAAAACGTAAGTGTTTTTAAATATTAACTTCTAAAGTACATTTTGATTTATTCATGAAAATATGTATAAATATGGGTCGATCTATTTTTTAATCCAATCCATTGGTTATGTAGTTCATTTTTTAAAATATAGTTTTTGGGGTAAGAAAGATTAAATGGGGGAGGGTATTACATTGTGGAGATTTAATCTACACCCGGTGAAAATTTATATAGTCAATCAATTAAGCTACTAAGATTCTCTTATACGAATATTGGACATAGGATGAGAAATCAAAAGAAAAAGAAAAACATAGTTCTTGGAATTGAATGTATTATTATTATCGTATATATTCACAAACTATAACATTACTACTCCAAGCATTTGTATTTTTTGCTTTTCTGAGTAAAAAATTATTTAAATTTAAGAAGCAAAAAGATTTTGGGTGTGTTTGTTATGAAGAAAAATATTTTCCTGAAAATATTTTCTAATTTTATCATGTTTGGTTGAGTCAAATGTTTTGGAAAATATTTTCCAAATCAACTCATTTTCCTCAAATTTAAAGAAAATGACTTCCCTTCTAAACTTAGGGAAATGATTTTCCAAAACTCTCTTCCAACCTCCGCCCAACCCAACCCACCCTACCAGCCCCAACCCACCACCTACCAACACTCCACACACCCTACCATCCCCCAACCCACCCCACCCCATCTTACCA
>NC_028640.1:47159745-47167766 GCF_001406875.1 Solanum pennellii | reverse complement strand
CCCCCCCCCCACACACACACAACCGAAAAAAACTTAATTTTCTTATTTTAAAATAAAAAAATTCAACTTCAAAAATTATTTTTTACTCTAATAAAAAAAAAGATATGACAAAAATATTTCACTCAAAAATGAAACACTACAATAAATTTCCGGAAAATATTTTCTACTCACGAACCAAACATTAAAAAGTAATCAACTATCTACTTGTTTCAAGTTAAACATTTTCTACGAACATTTTCCATGAAAAAATTTTTCCTTCATACCAAACACAACCTTAGAGTAAGTTTCTATTGCTATAAGTTACTATCTACAAAAAGATGATCAATTTTTTTTATGTTGGATTCATGAAACAAAAACAACTCTTAAAATGAGATAATACCAAACCTAGATGTAACATTATTCAGAGGAATTATTTTTTTTGCCAAGAAATTTCACCTAAGAAAGAAAACTTTAAAATAAATCTCCTTGACCCATATATAATAAAAGGTTAGGAGAGGTTGTACCTTTATTTCTAAAGAATATTTATATTTCTAATTTTATGATTTTGTAAATTGTGTTGATATGTGCACGTTAAATTCATTAATAAACTATGATATTTCAAAGAAAGACCATATTGGAAAGAAAGGTTGTCCTTAAGAAGGAATTTTTTTTTTGAATTTTTATTATTTTTGGATGATTGAGATGTTTAATCACAAAGGAAGGTTTATTGATAAATATAATCCAACACATAAAAAACACATTTAGATTTAAAGAGAGTCTGTTGCGTACTTCCTTAATTATTTATTCTTCTTAGTGAATTCCCGTAGTGATATCAACATCCATCTTAGTTATGACTTATTTCCTCTGAATTCTTCACAACTCTCTCCCCTTTTGTGGAGGTGAATCCAGAATCTTCAATTTATGGTGTTATGAAATTCTAAAAAGGTAACTCATTTGATTTTGAATAGGTAACCTTTTGTAGAATCCAAATCTATAAACTCAAGATTTGGGATCCGCCTCTTTTTAAACATAATCTGTCATTGCAGGGAAGAAAGTTGTAAAGTCTTAAGAAGAAATAACTAAGATGGATGTTGATGTTGCTATGGAAATTCACATTGAAAAACAAATAATTACATAAATCCTCAACAAGCTCTCTTTCGATACAAATGTGTTATGAAGTCCTTGATGACACTGATCAATGAACCTAAATTTATATTGAAGCATCTACATCACGCCAAGAATAACCAAAAATGTAAAAGAAAATGTTTCCTTAATGACAACCTTTCCTTCCAATATGGTCTTTTAGAAATGCTTTCAAAAATTCATGCACACATCACTGAAATTAAAATAAAAATAGTTCAAGCTTAGGATTAGCGTTTAAACATTAATGTAGCATAGTATTAATTATATTTTTATACGCTTTGATTGTAGAGTCTAATATCAATTTAACTAATGAAACCATGATCATATAGTGAAAACACCATCTCAAGTAGATAAAGCAAAAGAAGTAAATAAAAAGAAATATATGATTATTTGTAACGACCTGTTTAGTCGTTTTGAGCTGCAGATTTTATTTCTGGAAAAACTGTGTGAGTCGACGGAACCCACGACGGACCATCATGGACACGACGGGCCGTCGAGGGTGTCTCGTTCCACAAGACTTAGACTTCTGAAATTTGGGTACTGAAATCGACTCTCTAAACTTGGCGACGGACCTGCAGGACGAACCGTCGTGATCACGACGGACCGTCGCAGGTGTCTCGTTCCAGAACACTTAGACTTCTGAAATTTGGGTACTGAAATCGACTCTCTGAACTTCGTGACGACATGGCAGGACGGACCGTCGTGGGCACGACGGACCGTCACAGACTCTTCAAGGAAATTGAGTCTCTGAACTTTGTGACGGAAGCAGCAGGACGGACCGTCGCAGGCACGACGGGCCGTCACAGGCTGCGTAATCCCAGGCTGGGTCGGATTTCTTTTTAGTAATTTAAGGGGCGTTTTGGACTATTCCTGCTTTAATTATAAAGTTAGTGGGTTAATGTTAATAAGTCTAATTACTTGGGGGTTAAAAGAGGTAACCTTGAGTTAATTAGTGGGATATTATTGCCATCTTTATACTTAATTATATGCTAATTAGGGTAAAAGAAAGAGGGTTTGAATAAGAAAAATAGAAAGAACAAGGAGAGGGAAAGAGAAACGATCGAGAGAGAAACGAACGAAGAGAAAACACAAGCTTTGGGGAATTTGCTTGCTTGATCACGAATCTTCGGTGGAGGTAGGTTATGGTTTATGCTATTCGTAGTAAACTCTTAATAGCGAATGATATGTATTGGGTAGTATTGTAAACCCTTCTATATGCTTAATTGTATGCTTGTATGAATGTGATTATATAATTGTGATAAAATAAGCATGATGAAGCTATTGAATCCCAAATCTTGAAAAACCCTAATCTACTTTGTTAATGAGATTGATGATGCCTTAGTATAAAAGAAGGCTTGATGAACTAAAGTAATGGGGTTGATGATGCCTTGGTATAAAAGAAGGATTGATGAATTAATATGATGAGATTAGGGGAGCGGGTGTCACGAACCGACACGTAGAATTAGGGGACCGGGTGTCACGAACCGACACGTAGAATTAGGGGATCGGGTGTCACGAACCGACACGTAGAATTAGGGGGACCGGGTGTCACGAACCGACACGTAGAATTAGGGGACCGGGTGTCACGAACCGACACGTAGAATTAGGGGATCGGGTGTCACGAACCGACACGTAGAATTAGGGGATCGGGTGTCACGAACCGACACGTAGAATTAGGGGATCGGGTGTCACGAACCGACACGTAGAATTAGGGGACCGGGTGTCACGAACCGACACGTAGAATTAGGGGATCGGGTGTCACGAACCGACACGTAGAATTAGGGGGACCGGGTGTCACGAACCGACACGTAGAATTAGGGGACCGGGTGTCACGAACCGACACGTAGAATTAGGGGATCGGGTGTCACGAACCGACACGTAGAATTAGGGGGACCGGGTGTCACGAACCGACACGTAGAATTAGGGGACCGGGTGTCACGAACCGACACGTAGAATTAGGGGATCGGGTGTCACGAACCGACACGTAGAATTAGGGGATCGGGTGTCACGAACCGACACGTAGAATTAGGGGATCGGGTGTCACGAACCGACACGTAGAATTAGGGGATCGGGTGTCACGAACCGACACGTAGAATTAGGGGATCGGAGTGTCACGTACCGACACATAGTAGTAGGGGAGCGGAGTGTCACGTACCGACACAAGAGGAATAAAGATAATGAATCTTGAAAGATGTTAATATACTCAATCTAATGAACCTAATTCCCAAATGAGTATGGTATTGAGGCTTGAGTCCTCATGTGTGAACTTGGCGGTACTTATCAATGACTATAGAAATTGTTGTTGCTACATGTTGAGTATTGTAGTTGATTTATGATATTATCTGATATATACTGTTTTCTATTTTGAGTTGGCCGATGATATCTACTCAGTACCCGTGTTTTGTACTGACCCCTACTTGTATTTGTTTTCTTTGTTATTTGTGGAGTGCAGCAAACGTACCGTCGTCTTCAACTCAACCGCAACTCTAGCCAGTCTTCATTACACCGGATTTCAGGGTGAGCTAATGCTTCTAGCTTGGACTGGATCTTCTTCCTCATGTCTTGATGCCTTGAAGTTCCGGCATGGACTAGCTTTTGTTTATTTTAGCTTCTTAGAATACTCTTAGTTTAGTAATTTGATCATAGATGTTCTTGTGGTGATGACTTCCAGATTTTGGGGAATAATAGATGTTGAATTTTAGAAGTTATTGAATTGTCTTTTTATTAATGAGTTTAAGTCTTCCGCATTATTTTCTGTTGATATTAAATTGAAATGTTAAGGTTTAGATTGGTTGGTTCGCTCACATAGGAGGGTAAGTGTGGGTGCCAGTCGCGGCCCGGTTTTGGGTCGTGACAAACTTGGTATCAGAGCATTAGGTTCGTTGGTCTCATCACACAAGAACGAGTCTAGTAGAGTCTTAAGGAACGGTAGGGGGACGCCTTTACTTTTCTTTGAGAGGCTATAGGACTTTAGGAAAATTCCATTCTTTCTTTCTTTCGTGCTATTACTTGAATCCAATTGGTATCTAGGTGATACAAATTGGTATCTGACCATCTTCACTCTATTTCGCAGATGGTTAGAACTAGAGCAACGACTACGTCAACACCAGCACCGGCGGGACAGGGTGCGTCTGAGCCAGCCACTGGGGCTGTAGCTCGAGGAAGAGCAGCGGCAAGAGGCCGTGGTAGAGGTCGTGGGAGGACGTCCTCTAGGGGAAGAGGACAAGCACCTGCCCCATCTAGTACTAGGGCGGTGACTCCTCCACCGACTGAGGAAGTAGTAAGAGAGGGTGAGGAAGGGGAAACTGAGCAAGTGCAGAATGAGGAACTACCACCCCAACCTACCCCAGAGATGATTAATCAGGTTCTTGCTTATCTTAGTGGGTTATCTGATCAAGGTCAGACACCTCCAGTGTTTTCTGCACCAGCACCTCAGGTTCCGGAAGTACAACAGGCAACTGCTGCGGCTCCCCGCATGGATGCTCCATTGGGAATAGGCACGTTTCCTCGTTTGACTACAGGGCCTATAATGACAAACGATCAGCATGAACTTTTCAGTAAGTTCTTGAAATTGAAACCTCCAGTCTTCAAGGGTGCTGAATCTGAGGATGCCTACGATTTTCTGGTTGATTGTCATGAGTTACTACATAAGATGGGTATAGTAGAACGGTTTGGTGTTGAGTTTGTGACTTATCAGTTTCAAGGGAACGCCAAAATGTGGTGGCGGTCACATGTTGAGTGTCAACCAACAGAGGCACCACCTATGACTTGGGCGTCATTCTCTAGCTTATTTATGGAGAAGTATATCCCCCGGACCTTGAGGGATAGGAGGAGAGATGAGTTCTTGAGCCTAGAGCAAGGCAGAATGACGGTCACTGCGTATGAGGCTAAGTTTCGTGCATTATCTAGGTATGCCACCCAGCTTTGCTTCAGTTCACAAGAGCGGATTCGCCGTTTTGTGAAAGGGTTGAGGTCAGATTTGCGGATTTCAGCCTTACAGGTAGCGGCTACAGCGAAATCCTTCCAAGAAGTGGTAGACTTCGTGATAGAAGTGGAGGGAGTGAAGCCAGACGACTTCACCATGGCATCGACATCTAAAAGGTTTCGAAAGGGAGGTGAGTTTAATGGTTCTTACTCTAGAGGACAGGGTTCAGGAGGTTACTCAGTCCGACCAATTCAGTCTTCACTACAGACTGTAGTTGGGGGTCCACCTCAGACCGGTCAACATTTCTCTGAGGTTGGAGGTTATTCCCAGACCTCGTCATTCTCACAGAGACCTATGCTAGACTCCAGAGAATGTTATGGATGTGGGGAGACTGGACATATTAGGAGGAATTGTCCAAAACAGAGTTATAGACCCCCAATAGCTAGAGGTAGAGGTGGTCATGGTAGAGGCCGTTATTCTGGAGGACGTGGTGGCCGAGGTAATGGTGGTCACCAAAACGGCCGGGGTGACGGACAAACTGGAGCTACTACAACACCACATGGTAGGGGCAACGGGCAGACAGGTGATAGGGCCCACTGTTACGCTTTCCCTGGGCGGTCTGAAGCGGAGACATCAGATGCTGTTATCACAGGTAATCTTTTGGTTTGTGATTGCATGGCTTCTGTATTATTTGATCCTGGCTCCACATTTTCATATGTATGTTCCTCATTTGCTACTGGTCTTAATTTACATTGTGAATTGCTTGACATGCCTATTCGTGTTTCTACTCCGGTGGGTGAGTCTGTGATAGTTGAAAAGGTATATAGGTCTTGTCTGGTGACTTTTGTGGGGAGCAATACTCATGTAGACTTGGTTATCTTAGAAATGGTTGATTTCGATGTAATTCTGGGTATGACTTGGCTTTCTCCGAATTTTGCAATCTTAGATTGTAATGCTAAAACTGTAACGTTGGCCAAGCCTGGGACAGATCCGTTAGTGTGGGAGGGTGACTACACTTCCACTCCAGTTCGTATCATCTCCTTTCTTCGTGCTAAGAAAATGGTTAGTAAAGGGTGTTTAGCGTTCTTGGCACACCTCAGGGATGATACTACCCAAGTACCTTCGATTGAGTCGGTTTCGGTAGTTCGTGAGTTTCTGGATGTGTTCCCTGCAGACCTTCCTGGTATGCCACCGGACAGGGATATTGACTTTTGCATTGATTTGGAGCCGGGTACTCGTCCCATTTCCATACCCCCTTATAGAATGGCTCCAGCAGAGTTAAGGGAGTTAAAAGCCCAACTTCAAGAATTGTTAGGGAAAGGCTTTATTAGACCGAGTGCATCCCCTTGGGGTGCTCCTGTTTTGTTTGTGAAGAAGAAAGATGGGAGTCTTCGGATGTGCATAGATTACCGGCAACTAAATAAAGTAACTGTTAAGAACAGGTATCCTCTTCCTCGCATTGATGATTTGTTCGATCAGTTACAAGGTGCTTGTGTCTTCTCTAAGATTGACTTGAGGTCTGGTTATCATCAATTGAAAATACGGGCAGCAGATGTGCCAAAGACTGCTTTTCGAACCAGGTATGGGCATTATGAATTCTTGGTAATGTCCTTTGGACTAACGAATGCCCCTGCTGCTTTCATGAGCTTGATGAACGGGATTTTTAAGCCATATCTGGATCTCTTTGTGATCGTATTTATTGATGATATACTGATATACTCCAAGAGTAAGAAGGAACATGAGGAGCATTTGAGAATTGTGTTGGAAATGTTGAGGGAGAAAAAGCTTTATGCCAAATTCTCCAAGTGTGAGTTTTGGCTAGATTCAGTGTCCTTCTTGGGGCACGTGGTTTCTAAGGATGGAGTGATGGTGGATCCTTCTAAGATCGAAGTAGTGAAGAATTGGGTAAGACCTACTAATGTGTCAGAAATAAGAAGCTTTGTTGGTTTAGCCAGTTACTACCGTCGATTTGTCAAGGGATTCTCTTCTATTGCTTCCCAATTGACGAACTTGACTAAGCAGAATGTTCCATTTGTATGGTCGGATGAATGTGAGGAAAGGTTTCAGAAACTCAAGACCTTGTTGACTACCGCACCTATCCTTACCTTGCCAGTAGAGGGTAAGAACTTCATTGTATATTTTGATGCATCCTATTCTGGGTTGGGTGCAGTGCTAATGCAACAATATAATGTAATTGCGTATGCTTCGAGGCAATTAAAGGTGCATGAGCTTAATTATCCGACTCAAGATTTGGAGTTGGCTGCGGTAGTGTTTGCATTAAAGCAATGGAGACACTATCTATATGGGGTTAAGTGTGAAGTCTATACGGATCATCGCAGCTTACAGTATGTCTTTACTCAGAAAGATTTAAATTTGAGACAGAGGAGATGGATGGAACTACTGAAGGATTATGATGTCACCATCTTGTATCACCCAGGAAAGGCTAATGTGGTGGCAGACGCCTTTAGTAGAAAAGCAGGGAGCATGGGTACTCTAGCTCACTTACAAGCTCCTAGACGCCCATTGGTTAGAGATGTTCAGACTCTGGCTAATAGCTTTATGAGATTGGAAGTAAATGAGAAGGGAGGATTTTTGGCCAGTGTGGAGGCGGGATCTTCTTTTCTTGACAAGATCAAGGGAAAACAGTTTAATGATGAGAAATTGATCCGGATCCGAGATAAAGTGTCGCGGGGAGAGGCTAAAGAAGCAAAACTCGATGAGGAAGGTGTTCTGAGAATCAAGGGAAGGGTATGTGTACCCCGTGTTGATGATTTGATCAACACTATTCTGACAGAGGCTCATAGTTCAAGGTATTCTATACACCCTGGTGCAACCAAGATGTATCGTGACCTAAAGCAACACTTTTGGTGGGGTAGAATGAAGCGCGACATTTTTGATTTTTTGCCAAATGTCCAAATTGTCAACAAGTAAAGTATGAACACCAGAGGCCCGGAGGAACAACTTCAGAGAATGC
>NC_028640.1:47121125-47156374 GCF_001406875.1 Solanum pennellii | reverse complement strand
TGAAGTTCCGGCATGGACTAGCTTTTGTTTATTTTAGCTTCTTAGAATACTCTTAGTTTAGTAATTTGATCATAGATGTTCTTGTGGTGATGACTTCCAGATTTTGGGGAATAATAGATGTTGAATTTTTAGAAGTTATTGAATTGTCTTTTTATTAATGAGTTTAAGTCTTCCGCATCGTATTTTGTTCATTATGGTTAAAATGTTAAGGTTTAGATTGGTTGGTTCGCTCACATAGGAGGGAAGTGTGGGTGCCAGTCGCGGCTCGGTTTTGGGTCGTGACATTATTATACGTAATATTATTTTTCAATCTTTTCATGATACTCCATATATTCCTAAGAAGTGTAATTTGTGAGTCAATGTACACCTATTAAGAAAAATTTTAAGAACATAATATAAAGCATAATTTTCATTAGTATCCTCGTGACATCAGAAATATAACTTTGTAAGTAGTGAACTCATTTCCTAGAAAATATATAAGTAAAGAAAAAATATGAAAAAATATTTCAAAAATCTATCTGGATCTTTGAATAATTAAAATATTTTATACAATGAAAAGAAATTAAAAATTTGAGTTAACGTGAAATAAAATGAGATCATGTTTCACGTTCTTGAATCAAATCACATCCATTTTCCAAAAAAAAAAAATTTAAGTGTTTTTGTATATTAAATTCTAAAGTAGATTTTGATTTGTACATGTAAATGTATATAAATATGTGTCAATCAATTTTTACCCCAATCCATTGATCACCTAGTTCCTTTTTTATTTTTACTTTTAGGGTAAGGGAAGATAAAATTGGGGGAGGCGATAACATAATGTGTTGGCATTTAAGACATTTTATCATCATATATTCACAAATTACAATATTACTACGCCAAGCATTTGTATGTTTTTGCTCTTGTGGGTAGAAGAATATTTAAAAGAAGTAGAGAGATATAGAGTAAACTACTTTTGTATTTTTTTAATGATGTATTCATGTGACCATAACAACTTTGAAAATGAGTTAATTCTGACATTATTCAAAGGCAATACTTTTTGCCAAGAAACTCTAATATTAGAAAGAATACTTTAAAATAAATATTCTTAAACCATATATTATTAAGGATAGAAGAGATGGTACCGTTATTTCTAAGGCAATCATATGCAGTAGAGCAAGAAAACATGTTATTGTTGATGCAATTCCAACTAGATTTAATATTCCCCCAATAGCATTCCAGGAACCTTCTCTTACCTATATATTATAAAAACATATTTTACAATTATAATTTAATTCTTTTTGTTCAAGCTTAACATAGATTAGCAATAACATTTTCAATCCCATGTCACCATAACAAGATAACACATATCAGGCAAACCCAAATGCTACGCTTATGTAGAATTCGTTCATTAAGAGGCTTGAAAAAAACTTTCATAAAATTAATCAAAGCTTATATAAATGAATTTCACATAAGCATATCACTTGGATTATCTAGATTTGTGTTACCGTTATACAAAATGAAAAACATTGTATAGGTGAAGGGTAAAATAATCTATGAGAAGTTGAAATGAAAACAATGATTATAGATAGTGTGATGCTACGTTCTATTATTTCTTAAGATATAGTTGATTTTAAAATAAATATTTTACTAAAGATGAATAAATACACGTTTGTGGAATGGAAAGACTAGATCTTATCCCTGTTACTCAATAATAAATTTAGCATCTTTTTTAGGTTAAAAGGGCTTTCTTGAATCTAAGGAGAAAATTAGAATTTAGAGAATTTAACTTCTTAACACAAAACAATGAATATGGAAGGCATACAGTAAAATATGATGAGACTAGCAAAACACAACTATATATATAAAATAAAAAATGATACTCTAGGGTTTCTTTAAGAATTTTTACTAACTTTGCTAAAAAGGACATTTTCAAAACTCAATTTGCAAACTAGCTCCAAGTCTTACTTTATTGGTGCAAAAGACACTATTTATTATTTGAAATTAAAAAATTGTGAATCTTTATACCTAGTTCTTAAATAATATTTAATATTTTCTTCCATCAGAACGTCAAAAGACTAACATCTCAGCCTCAAAATCTTAAATTGCAAATTATTTTTTCCATCATTAAAGTTTAAATTACACGATTAAAAATAAAATAAATAAATGTATTCCCTTCCAAAATCTCGATTTTTCATCTTCACACCACCTTCTTCAAACAAAGATTTAGGTCATTCATCAAAAAAATTACTCTCCAATGATATAATAATTCTTCAGTTCATCTATTATATTTTTGTTTGTTCTCAACCATTGTTATTCAATTCATTCATTGTTATTTCTAATTAATTTTTTAATTGCTATAAAAGCTATAGAATTTTACCAACAATCATACTACCCTTTTTGTTGATGATGGATTATGAACAAGTATATATATATTATAGATCGATTTGTGTCAATTATCGTCAAATATATTAAATTTCCTATTCAAATAATTCCTTAGTCATGAGTAAACACACACATATACACACACACAAACACACACACACACACACAAACAAACACACAAAAGATAGACTACTACTTTCCTATAAATAATTAAATTATAACAAATCACTTAATATTATTTAAACTAATCACGTAGATTATATTATATGAGAGAGTCTCTTTATTTTTCCTTTGTTGGTAAAAACAAATATCATATTAATAAGACTTAATATTAATCATTACATAGATTGTTGTTAAATTGTTGTTTAGTATGTGGATAGAGGTGTAATATAGTACATATTTCAGAAGACACGAGTAGCAGATTACTTTGTTAGCCTAAAAAAATTGTTCCCTCCTTGTTTGCTTTTTTATTCTTTGACACAAACAAAGGTTGAACTACCTAGCGCACAAGATAAATTATTGTTGATAGATTAGAACACCTACTTAGCTAGAGCACAAGTCATTTGGTTCTCCACTTGATATCTACTCTAGCTAGTGGATTCTCTAGTTGCAAAAGTAGTGCCCTGCAATCATTTAAGATGTTAGATAGAGCAGGACAATAATTTAGTAAATAATGTGTAATTTCCTTAAAATCTATATTAATTTATAATGGCATCAACATTTTATCTAGTGCAATTTTAGCTCCTATAAAAGGCCACATAGCTTGTTTGGATCGTTGTACCTTTGAAGATATTCTCCATGAATCTAGATATTCGATTCCCTTTTGTATCACGAATGACTCCTCATATGCTTCATTTTATTGATTCTATTTTGAATGATTCGTTTGTGTTTAGCTCAAATCCTATTGATGGTGGTTTCCATTTAACAAGATTAGTCATATATTTATGTTGCCCGCACATTATTATTTGTAAAAAATAATTTTTTTTCTAGATGACAGTCCGTTTTACCGTTCAAATACTTTTCGAGATCTAATTTGATGATCTTAGTTGCACAATCTCCATCCATTTGTTGGATGTGAGTAATTATTTCTTTAATTATTATAATGTTGTTGGGATTTGATGTCCACTAGGTGGTACAACCAGAAACCCTTTTTGATTTGGAGGGCAACAATTTTATTTCTTCTACTTTGCTGAGAGATGTTGTATGGAAGAACGTGGTGTTAGATTCAGCTTCACTGAGCCTGTTGACTCTATATTTTTAGTTTCTAGATATTTTCCTCTAGTATAAGTATAAGGTTGTATTCTTCAATCAGGTCAACATATTGTTTTGTTAGGAAGGTGTTGGAGTATAATTCGATGATTTTGGATATCCTCAATTCCTCGGCGGAGATTTCTGTTTTTTTAATTACAAATGTTGCCAAAAGTTATATAATTCCAGATGGTAACATTTCATTCAAAAGAAGAGATTACCTTATATATGTTTGGTTAGTTAAGACAGTTGAAGGAGATTAGATTTGGTAACTCGGGGTGTGAAGTCCACATTAGTTCAAAGCAAAATATTTTGTTGTTATGCTTATTTTTTTGTGGGAAAAGTGATATTAGAATGGGACAATAATCCTAATGCCTATGAGGTAGGTGGGTACTTGTGCATCTCGACAACTACAAAACCACTTCAAATTTTCTGAAAATTTGTATAGTTTTTCAAAATAAGATTTAGTCTATTTTTATGCACTTATTGTACCACGTATTTGCTACCTTTTAAACCTAATTCAATCATCTCATAGTAACTAATAATACAATGAAAATAACTTTTAGCGGCAATAGATAAACACATTAATAAAGAGTGTTAAAGTCTTTACCAACATTAGTTAAGTGCCATTAGATCCAATGTCACTAAATCATTTAGGACATATACAAAGAGTGCTAGTTATTGCTAAATATATATATTTTGCAGCAATAATTAATTAATTGCCGCTAAAGCTCATTTTTGATAGTGTGTTATCACATCCCAAAAGTCATTTACCTGAGAATTGATAATAGGCCTGCCTCCAACTTTATCTGTATTGCCCAATAGTTTGTTAATATTAGCCCTATTACCTAATGCATCTTAATATTTGTTCTTAATTGTTTCTAAGTTTTCCCTTTAAATATTTCGTACATTATGTAATAATTTGAGGTTATCTTTTGATAAGATTTCAAAAAGATTGCTATTGTTTAATAGTGTAACTTCAATAGATTGTGATGGTGACGTAGGAGTTAGTGCAACAGATAAGGTAGCGGTTTTTTAGGGGTTATAGTAGGTAATAGAAGATTTGGAAATTTTTTTATCATTGGTACTCAATTATGCTCAATTTAAAAGTTATTGTATAGCTTAGTTAATATATTTGAATAAGTTATTAGATATTGTACACAAATAAGAGTGTGTTATCACAAAAGTATGTAGGTGCTTAAGCACCCATACTTCATAATCTAAGTCCGCCAATGATACTAGGAGTGTATGTTTTTGTCTCCCACCTTACTATTTACAATAGTTGTGGCGGATTTATTTTTATATTTATTTTTGTTTAATTTAATTATATTGATGACATCCTTTGTCATAACATTGGGAATGTATTAGCCTATACATTTCTTTAAGCTCTTTTTAGGGAATGTTGTGGATTAAGACCCCTTCGAGATAGCTCGATTTTGATGAGGACTTTTCCATTATTTTTAGATTTTAGAGTCAAGAAACTTACTTGTATTAGCATCGAATAAATTGACGCTAATACTTTTATCATTTGAGATAGCGTCTAAGGTTGGATGTTTTTCATGATTCCTTTTCTCTTTAAATAAAACCATCCGCCACAATTGGTAGGTGCTTGATCTTGTGTCGTAGTGGTGCTATATTGTGGCTGATTTTTTCATTGGATTTTCCTTTTTGCAAGTGGTATTAGTTTTTCCAAAGACCCCACATTTGGTACAAAGTATATATACTATTTCCTTCATAGACAAGGCTTTGTAAGCGCGACCTAAAAACATATGATTATGGACTTGTAATCCAACTGGTACCTATACACAAATGTGTGTATATAATCCGCGCAATGCATAGGATGTACATCCATCTTTACTAACTTCCCTATTTTATTCCATACTTGAGCTAAGATTCATGGACGTAGAATTATTTTTTAATTTGGGTAGTATGATCCATAAGTGAAATAGGGGGTGAATTTTTTTTTCGATTTTCTTCTTCGAATAGTTGACTTAGCAGAGTCGCTAGTTAACTTTTGGTATTTCGGAATAAACAAACAAAATTGAAAGTGTGAAAGGTAAACTTGACATCGGATGTTTTTGTACTAGTTTAGATCCAATGTAGATCGTATATCCAATTTCCTTGGGTTGCAAGGGTGTTGTCTTCTAGTTTTATGAAATTTTTAGTAAATACAAGTTTTAAATGTAGTTCCTATGTCTACATTCGACATTTTTTCTTTCTATTTTCTTTTGATACGAAGCTTTACCAACAATATTTTTAGACTCGTGTGCATATTCACTTTACCAGACGCTGGATTTATATAGTGTTGAGATGTTGAGACTTGAATCTTCTAGATGAAGATATGGAAAGCCAAGAGCTTTTATCTTTGAAAAAGGAGTAGTAGAGATCCTTATTTTACAAGAATTAATAAAGTTAAGGCTAATCTTTATATTACTTCTTCATTGCTCCGAGATCTTTATATTATCCTTGTCGATTAACTTCTTTCCTGATGAAATAATCATTGATTCGGTTCACCTGATTGCAGCCATTATATCATCCTTTAATCAAATAAGATTCTTTTTAGTTGTCATTTTTTGTATTATTCAACCATTCACATTTTTAATATCGTCATGGAGTGCATTGTAGACTCAGTACAAAATATTGTTGCTTCAAATTGCACATGCAAGTGTACGTGGTTACGCAAGTAATATGGTGACCCTAAAGAGCCGGATTATCAAACAAAAAAAGTTGTCCATTAATTATTCTTACTAAGTTATATTTCTAATATTTATTTAAGGGAGGCTTGCCACAATAATGTGTTTATTTTTTATCTTTTCATATGCATTTTTTTTCTTCGTATCGTTTTGTATCTAGGTGGAAACACAATTTCTTCTATAACCTTGTATCGAACCGAACAATCCTCCTTATCCAAAAATGGAGCCATTTAAACCTCATAGGATTTTTCTAATGCATCAGGCTTGTAGTAATAAGAGCAGTAAGGATATATATTTGTAATATTCTTGCTCTTTAAAATAACAATTGTGTGTGCACAAGGTATCTCGTCTAATTGAAATATTCCACAAGTGCATACTTTCCACTCAAGGCGATATAATATGTCCTCTTCCAGATTCATAAATTGAGAAAACAAATTTAGATGATGGAACAATCTGCAAACATTAAAAAAGTTATTGATATGTTATATGAAATGCCACTATTTTCTATTTTTTCAAAATAATGTTGATCAAAAAGCCAAATGATCCATATCAAATGCATAAAATATATATAGTTAGCTATCTTTATACATACCCTCATCTTTGAACATTTAGGTGCATTTACAATCAATGCCTCCTCAAATATTTTCCACAATGTATCCTTTGTATGTGAAGATATTTCTCTATTTTTACAATTTCGAGAACCAAATTACATTCTAGACTCTTTCAAAATATTATGATAGAGAATTGGTGTGCCTCAACAAGGAAGTCATTAACTCGATATCGTCATTCTACCTCTGTTTACTGTTGAATGAACTCTCAACCACTTCTCGTACCTAGCATCCTCTAGTTACTCCTTAACTCTATGATCAACCTTTTCCACCTTAGCCATTAATTTATCAAAATACTTCTTCTCAATAAGTCTTAGCCATAGAGTAGAATAGATCACATAGGGTGATTCTGCTCCTCTTGAAGTTTATAGGGACATTCTTCCAAAGATGCCACGTGTATGCATAATGAGGTACATTTAAAGCACATTGCTTACACTCTTAATACTACTTTAATTTTTATGTAATACAACACATATTTTTTCACGCTTGCGAAATGTATTTTTGAATTGTTCAAAGAACCATGTCCATGAACAATAATTTTCTATGTATACAACTCCATCTGTCAATGAAAGTATGAAACCAATCACAAATCAACACACATGATATTTTTGTTTGATATAACATTAACACTATGTATAAGTTATTATCCCAAAAAAACAATTCACCATCACAAAAACACATATATGCCCCATGCAGTGTGATTGCTCATATAAATGTCCTTTTGTAAGCTCGACTAAAAAGTGCAGCGTCAACAATAACTATCGATCTGCTGAACTTATTGACCCCCCTCATCAATGGTCTCAAGGCTATGAAAAGATACATGAATTCATCTTTCGACGACTTGTGCTTCGTTATATATTATTTAAGATACGCAATACTTAGCATTTATATGTATCTTGGCATCTGCCTATATCCATATGCTAGTTTGGTACTTATCATTTCTTATGTACGTTCATTAGCACTTCATGTTTTCTAGTAAGACATCTCAATCCCCATAGAATTCTCTAACATCCCGAATTACATCTTTCGTAATATGAATTCTCTTATGGTAGACCAATTTAGGAACAGTCACACTACTGACAAACCCATTATTTCTTGGAGTTTTGTTATTACCTAATCCTCAATGGATACATATGTTCACTATTGAAGTATCTCATTTTGTCTGAGTTTTTCCTTCACGAAGCCTTGAAACTCTAGCAATAATAATTCGAAAAGCACACTGACACATAATTGTACAATTGTTTTGATCATATTAATGCATACCCCAAATACATATATGATGCTACAATGAGTCACAATATGTCAAGAATGATAAATATTAATGTATCATCCATATCAATGATCACTATAACTATTTGATACACCTTAAATAATACATTTTTGTGTATCATATTCACATCACTAGTCTGATATGTTTTATAAAAATGAGTACTACCCTCACATTAGAGATACCAAATGTATAATATATCACTTTCTGCCCATTTGTTGTATGTATCACTCACAATCCACTACATTTATTTACTACATTTTAATGTCTAACATATATAAACACATTCACTCATAATGATTCATATCATACCGCTGAAACATCTGTAGAGATAACAAATACAAAATTAAGTATACGCTATTTAAAATTTAGAACTTATCTATATCATAAATGTCATATCAATATTAATTAATCATCATAAACAAAAGCAATTATTACCATGTTACATATGTTAATGATAATAATGTAACATAAAAGACTAGAAATAAAAAATCAAATACTCTCAAACTTTTTTGTATCATCTCTCTTTACTTTAAAATTTAAATTGTGCTTTATTTTATATTTCTTCACTAGGAAATTGCCTGCGCTTCAAGCGACTTTCTTATTTGAAAATTTGGTTGACTCTTTTTTTTTTTGTAGTTTTAGTGTAGTAGTTAAATAAGTGTTAAAATTTAATATTTTAAGATACACCTATGTAATGTCGCGGTGTATTAGGTTGTTCTGGAGTTTTAAAATGTCGTTGCTTGAATGAGGTGTTCACATCCTGGTGACTAGGGCTAGGTAGCATATAACGGTATGAGCAAAAATGTGGATCGACATATGGCACATAAACAACACAACTTTTATAGACATGTACATATTTAGTATGGAAAGTTATTTTGGCAATAGATAAAACTAAATCCGCTACCATAACGGACATCAACAACATATGATATATAATTAGCCACTGTTGGACATGTAAAGTTTCACAAATAACAAAATAGACACTACTTGATCAAACTAATAATATTAATATCCGTAGAATAGAAAAAGACACTACTTTGTCGTTTATATGGTGTCTACATCACTCTCTTCGTTGTCGTCTATGAATAAGTTTCTTCTCTTCTAAGACTTTCTTGAATAAACTCTTCTGTTTGAAATTGAAGTCTCGTATTCATAAGGAATTTCTTTTGAGTATCCTGTATTTGATCCTCCCATATTACAGTCTATTTGTTTAGTTGAATCTTCTACTTTGCCTTCTAGTCTTTGTTTATGTGATGTTGCATTCTCATTCTTCATCCGACACACACACTTTTTTTACTGTATAGTTTTACCACCCCTATTTCACATTAAAAATGCTCAGTTTAAGTTTGAAGACCAAGTCCATCCTTCATATACTGCAAATATGGGACTGTACATCAGTCTCACTTTCGGAAATATGTTAACCAACTTGTGAGCAAAAGTATCAATAAGTTTCTCCGCAACCCCATCAAGGACCAAAGCAGTCTTCCAACCAATGTCCTTGACCTTTATGTGTATCTTAAACCTATGTATGCGTAAAACACATTAGAGTTCCTTTGAATGTATGTTGTGGCTACAATGTTAGTTGCTTCCTTACCTACCATATGTAAAAATGAAGGTCTGTGTATATCCATATATATATATATATATATATATATATATATATATATGTATAATAGTAGCATGCTGATTCAAGCCTTGTGCTTATGATGTAAAGGGTTTATTATAGTACTTACCTCTATGTACGTAATATAGTTAGAATCTACTAACTCTACAATAGTCAACCAATTTTAAAACATAGCTTCTGCAATGGGAACGTTACTTGCATTTTCACTCTCAATAGTATGTACATCAACTGACTTCATTTAGAACTGATGGAGCAACGGGGTTATGTTGTCCTTTTTAAGATTAAAATAAATTGTGCTTGTTGCGGTGGTGGCAAAAGTCAGTTCACCTATTATGAAAAAAACAAAATTATATGTCAATGTCCTAAATATGTGAATATTAAAAGTTTCCAGTAAGTTGAGAAGAAATAGTTACCTCTGAATTCATTTAGAGTAGTAGTAGTAATGATCAAAATGTATGGTCCCAAGTGGATGGGATATACGTAAGAGTAAAATACTTTACCCTGATCCACCCACAAAGTTATTCCTGCTTTGATAGTCATTTACTAACTAAATGATAATTATATGTAGCTTCTTTGTTATGAATGAATTTGAATATAATGTAATTGAGGAAAGAATATTACGGATCAATAAGACTGCATATGTCGGGTTTCTTCCACTTTGAACTTATACTCTCCATATAACCGATTACAAGTAAGCATCAAACTACATCTACATGTTAAGGAGGGATATTATTTACTGTATACGTTGGAGACCGTGTGTAACATAAAGGCCGGAATGGATGTGCCTGATAGGACAATGTTGTTGTCGACCCTAGAGCGAATTATTACTGCTTGGATACCATTTACAAGGATTTAAACAATATCAACCTTTAGTTTTTGGATGGAAGTTATCCGCAAAAATGTTATTTATAAATTTGAATACACTGATATGTATTCACCAGTTATTTCTGAAACTTTGAAGTTTCTCATAATGATTGCATAACCTTTGCTCAACTTTTCTCGAAACTTGTTAATTTGATTCTTCCAGATTACCGTGTTCATCAAAGTCCCCTGTTAGAAGTAAATGTGCAAGAAAGTTTGGAATAACCAAATTCATAATGTTTTATAAACGGAATATGAACGATGCAGTACCTTCTCGAAAAGGGAGTAGATACTTGTTGTTTCCAATTCTTAAAAGGCGTCGCTCCGTATATAAGTTGTGTCGCTGTTGAGACGGTGTGATTGTTGGGGCTGAGGCAACACTAGAATGTTTGTGTTGTTTGGGTTGAAATGTAGTTAAATGTAGGGGTTCTTAAAGGAAAGGGTATTTTTGGAAATATTTTAAATTAAAAGGGTTTTATGGATGGTGGTGGCACCAATTAGGCGGCACTAAGCTTTTCCTATATATATATAGTAGTTCTTGGGAACGTATATTGCACGTTCGTCCCATACAATTATATAAAATTTAATTATTATATAGAAAATGTTGAAATTAAAAAAATACTTTTATCCATTTATATTTTATTCATTCAATAAAATTCATATTAATCAAATAGTACATTGACCATCAAGCGAATAATATTGAAAACTAATTAAGATACTACACATTCTAATAATATGAATATATCTATATGAATTATCCTTCATAATATCTCATTAGCCTCAATAATAAATTTTCTAAGGAGAAAAATCGACTGCAAGCAAAATAAATAAATGAAAAATGTGATTTTTATTAATGAAACATTGTGACAACCATTCAGTTCTTCTCTTGATTCTATCTCCTAAGTTTCTCCATGATTGTAGATTCTTCAATGAAGTATTTCTCGAATTTTTTGATGATGTAGACCTCCCTGAGATGTTGTGTATCTCCGGGACGTCCGAAAGCGCTTCGTCGTTTCAAGTCGATCGCTGTAAAGAACTCTATTGACCACTCCTTCAAAGAGCTGTGAGATTGATGTTGTATCTTTCTCCAATTTGCTTAGTTCTTTATGAAGAGTTTTCTTGATTCCCCTAGAATGTAATGTACATCCCCTATTTATAGTTGTAGGGGGTGGACAAGGTTGCATATGATTGGCTAAAGGATGTCGTTTTGACACTTTGCTCATTGTGATTCATTCTTGTATTTGACAGGGACTACCACCTCATTTCGACATGTGGCGTCACTTTCTTGGTTACGGATGACTAGTATTTGTGACACGTGTCATGGGTTTGGGATTCAAGGTTAAATGGACCTTGGATTTGAATTTAATTAGATGGACTTAATCATTTGTAAAGCCCAAATTAATTATTCATCCAAAATGAATTTGGATGTAATTCGAATTTTGTATGAATTTGAATCAATAGAATCTATGTGTCTACAAATGCCCCTTACTTCAAGACTTGTCAACGTGGAGGCTTGCCGAAGTTTGGCGACAACACTTGAAGTAGTCATGAATGTGTTTTTTTTTATACTTGTCAACGTGTAGGCTTGCCAAATTTCAACGAGATTTTATGTCTTCATGAATATGTTTTCATTTTTTCGAGACTTATCTACGTGTAGGCCTGCCGAATTTGACAGTTAAAGTTGGAGTCTTCATTAATTCATTTTTGAGACGTCAAGAGTAGTTGTTTCTTGTTGTCATATTCTAACTGGGCCACCAACAATAATTTTCTTGTAGTAGCGTAAAGAATTATTTTTAAAAAAACATCTTGCTCGACAACCACATGGACCTTCTATATCGATTTCAAAAATATAGGTCTAGTGGGTAGTAGCACTTGATAATTTCCTTGTTTATCACCCTCTTCCGGGAAAATGGTAAACTTTAAGTGAGTTGCCTGATAAATTTGCTTTTTTTACTGAAGAGTTGTCGACATGGACAATGTTCTTTGGTGGATCTGCACGCCGAGATGAAGCAGGGGCAGGAGTGGTATTGATACCTGCAGAACAAATAATTTTACCATTCTCATTTGTTCTAGGTGAAACATGTTCCAACAATGCTGCAGAATACCAAGATTTGATTGTGGGACTTGAAATTGTATTTGACCTAATTTATACAATTTATGTGTCTACACTCCCATATCAGCAAGAAAATGATAAAAGAAAGAAAATATTACAAAATACATTTAAAAATGAATATAAAGGTCATAAATTAGTAATTTTAGCACTAATAAAAATAGACTTATAACTTTCATGATTTCATAGAAGTTTAAATTAAAGAAGTATAAATCGGTAAAGAATACAAAAAAATTAAACAAATAAAAACAAATACAATATTCATATCCTTCTAAGACTGTAATTATAACAATATTTCTACTAAAAATAAACACATAAGGAATAGTGTTCTTTATGATACCTCCTCTCCTATAACCAATCAAAATTCAAAAGTCTTAATAATGATCCAAGTTCTTAACTCCTAATGAATGATACATAGCATATAAAATTTAAAATAATTGAAAATCCAAAAAGAGCAAGAAAAAGTTCAATGATTTCTTGACCACATAGATATGTCCGTCAGTTGGACTTCCTAAATGTTAATAGTTAATATTTTTATTTATTACCAAAAAAATTTCCAATTGTAAAATACTAAAAAGAAATTCTAAAGGTTGAATATTTGTGGAATATGAAAACAAATCCACCACATTGAATTGAATGAACTAATGATTCATTTTAATGAAATATTATTAATATATAGGTAAATTTACTTTTTAATACCAATAATAAAAAGATTGCTGTTTAATTAAATACTCAAATGTCTATTCAACCTATAAAAGATAATTTGTAATTCAACTTTTTTATCATCCCAATTATAGTATATATATATATATATGGGGTAAATGACAATAACCTTGAAAGAAATTCTGTTTATCAATTAAAAACTAAAATGAAATAGGGAAATAGAAGTTAACACAAGAATGAGCGAAATATGACACAATAAGAGTATTATTATTGTTCAACAAAAATTCATGTATTTATAAACAGTTTAAATAACATCTAAAATGGTAAAGATAAAACTATGATAAAAAATATCATTCTACTTAGGATAGGAACAAATATTAATATTTCAAAAAAAATTTACCTGAAAAATTACCTAATGATTCACATCAACAGGAGGCAATTGGTAAAGAACAATTACATTTCCATGATGCTTATATAGATCTAGAGATTTGTAGGTTAAGATGAAAAGTTGAAGATTTATTTAATTTAATTTTCAGAAGTTAGTGATCATAGATATGAGGAAGAGGAAAGATTAATTATTTTTCCTTATAGTTCAATACATTTAAATACAGTAATTATAGATAAAGGATAAAAAAAAATTAATTCATTTAACCACATAAATTATAGTGAAATAATAAAGAATCAAGGATAAACACTTTGATTATCTAATTTTTTAAAAATAAAAACGCTTTATCTAATTAACAAATTTAATTCATTTAAACACAAGTGCCCTTAAAAGAATTAGAAAAGTCTGTCCATTTCTTGCTGGTAAGGACTACTTATTGGGTTGAAGATCATAAAAAGTTGTATATTCAAGAAGCAATAAGACTTTATGGGGTTTCGGTCTCCATTATTTCAATAGAGGTGCACAGTTTATTGCAAAGTTCTGGAAATCCTTCCAGAAAGGTTTGGGTTCAAAAGTGAATTTGAGCACTTCTTTTCATCCTCACACGGATACACAAGTAGAACATGCTATCCAGACCTAAGAAGATATGTTTAGAGCTTGTGTAATCAACTTCAAGGGAAATTGGGATGATCATCAACCTCTCATTGAGTACGCTTACAACAATAGTTATCATTCAAGAATTCAAATGGCTCAATATGAAGCTCTTTATGGAAGAAGGTGCAGATCTCCTATTGTGTGGTTCGAAAATTGCAAAGCAGGGTTGATAGGACAAGATTTAGTTCACCAAGCTATAGAGAAATTCAAATTTATTCAAGAGAGGTTGAAAACAACACAAAGTAGCCAAAAGTCCTACACAGACGTTAGGAGGAGGCTTTTGATGTTTGAGGTTGATGATTGGGTGTATCTGAAGATTTCACTTATGTAAGGAGTGATGAGATTTGGTAAAAAGGTGAAACTTAGTCCCCGATATATTGAACCATATAGAATCTCCAAAAGAGTGGTAAATGTGGCTTATCAATTGGAGCTACCCCAAGAGTTAGCAGTAGTTCATCCGGTATTCCATATTTCTATATTGAAGAAGTTTTTGGGTGATCTTCCATTGATAATACCAACAAAGTATGTTGGGATTAAGGATTTCGTATCCTATAAAAAAATTCCAATGCAGATTTTGGATCATCAAGTTCATATGTTGAGGAAAAAGGAAGTGTTTTCAGTCAATGTCCTTTAGAGGAACCAATTCATTGGAGAAGTGACTTGGGAAGCTGAGAATGAAATGAAGAAGATATATTCACATATCTTTTGAATCCGTAGAGAATGCAGATCAAGGTTCTAAATTCTCTTCATATCACTTTATAAGATTGTGTATATGCATGTTATTACATGCTTTTGTTTGTGAGTGCTGAAATGATGTTACTACCTTTAGCTTAGTGAAAGAATTCTCATTCGAGGACGAATGTTCCCAAGGGGGAGATATTGTAATATCTCGTATTTAGAATTAACTATGTTTAAGATCACAAAAATAAGAATCATCAAATTTGAAAATAAGTAAGGAAATCTGGATAATTTTCCAAATTTCAAAAGTCAGTTTTAGTCATTTTCGAATGACCATAACTTCATGCTCAGGAGGTGTTTTAGTGATTTATTTATATGAATAGAGATCACGTCGGAATATCTTAACAACGATGCCATGTTTGAACACTTTTGAGGTCGTATGAGGGAGATATGACTTTCAGAAGTTTGGTTGTAAGGCAGAGGAAATCCCAAATCTGGATTTGTTAAGGGTGTTTTGGTCTTTTCCTAAATCAATTATTAATTTCTTTTTAAGGGTAATAAATTAGGGTCTAAGCTGATCCCAATAAGTTTTAACAATTAGAAAATAAGTTAGGGCTTTGAAAGAAAGGAGAAAAGAGGAGAATGGAGAAGAAGACGCAAGAACGCGAAGAATTCATTGCGTGGATTTCGCGGGGTGATCCCTTTCAGGTATGTGGGATATTTTTTGTTGGGTTACTTCAGCCACACATCATTTTGTTTCATTTCAGCAAAATTGATGATTTATTTCATGTTAGGAGTTAAGTTCTTGAAAGAACGTTTGATTTCATGTTGATTGGATTGTTGGCGGTCAATGTTGATTAGATACTTGTTAATTAGAGTTATTTTTAGTTGAATTCAGTAGTTATTGATAGTACCAATGGTCCCAATCATTAAGTGAAAGATGAAGGAAGTTTTGGAGAGTGTAGAGATGGAAAACGAGTTGAAAATTTTGTTTGACGCACCGAGATAGAGGAAGGTGCGACGCGCCTGCAATGCATCAGAAATTTGACTTACTCAACAAAGGCTTGGCGTGAAATGCCACTAGTGCGCCAGAATCAGGCCTCAATCAACTAAGGCTGGCGCGGCGCTCCTCCAGTACGGTCGACCCGACGTTTTTCGTCCAGTTTTTTTTGTCAAGCCCTTTAAGGTCCTTCCAAGGTACATCCTCCAATGAATTCTAATCACTTCAAATGATCTCTAAATACCTAGAAATCATCCAGGAACTCAAACTTAAAACATGAATACATAGTCCATTAAAGGAAAGTCAATATCAATGTCAAGGAAGTTAAGAGTCAAGTAGAAAGTTAAGAAGTAAGTTAAAGGTAATTTATTAAAGGTTTTAAAGAGTCTTATTTAAACATTTTAACTTTGTTTTATGACTCAAGTTTCAAGTCAAGAAAGAGTAAAGAGTTGAGTGAAATTCTCAAAAGTTATAAAGGAACTTTGTATTCTAAGAATTAAGTTCCAATTGAGCAAAGAGTATAAATTTGAGTTCAGTTCTGAAGAGAAATAAGGGAACTAAGTACCTCAGAGCTTAAACTAAAATGTTTTTAAACTTTTGAGAAAGAAAGGAAGCTAGACTTCAACAGAGCCTATGGATTGTTTTAATAGAAGAAAGGGGAAATTATCATTTCCAAAAGATCTTTTTAAAAGCGCTATGTTTTGAGCACTTATCTCAAATAATAGAATCATTATGTTTTAAAAAACATAAGAGCCAATATATGTGTGTGTGTGTGTGTGTGTGTGTTTGTGTGTGTGTGTGTTTATATATATATGTGTGTGTGTGTGTGTATATATATGTGTGTGTGTGTGTGTGTGTGTGTGTGTGTGTATATATATATATGTGTGTGTGTGTGTGTATATATATGTGTGTGTGTGTGTGTGTGTGTGTGTGTGTGTATATATATATATGTGTGTGTGTGTGTGTATATATATGTGTGTGTGTGTGTGTGTGTGTGTGTGTGTGTATATATATATATGTGTGTGTGTGTGTGTATATATATGTGTGTGTGTGTGTGTGTGTGTGTGTGTGTGTATATATATATATGTGTGTGTGTGTGTGTATATATATGTGTGTGTGTGTGTGTGTGTGTGTGTGTGTGTATATATATATATGTGTGTGTGTGTGTGTATATATATGTGTGTGTGTGTGTGTGTGTGTGTGTGTGTGTATATATATATATGTGTGTGTGTGTGTGTATATATATGTGTGTGTGTGTGTGTGTGTGTGTGTGTGTGTATATATATATATGTGTGTGTGTGTGTGTATATATATGTGTGTGTGTGTGTGTGTGTGTGTGTGTGTGTATATATATATATGTGTGTGTGTGTGTGTATATATATGTGTGTGTGTGTGTGTGTGTGTGTGTGTGTGTATATATATATATGTGTGTGTGTGTGTGTATATATATGTGTGTGTGTGTGTGTGTGTGTGTGTGTGTGTATATATATATATGTGTGTGTGTGTGTGTATATATATGTGTGTGTGTGTGTGTGTGTGTGTGTGTGTGTATATATATATATGTGTGTGTGTGTGTGTATATATATGTGTGTGTGTGTGTGTGTGTGTGTGTGTGTGTATATATATATATGTGTGTGTGTGTGTGTATATATATGTGTGTGTGTGTGTGTGTGTGTGTGTGTGTGTATATATATATATGTGTGTGTGTGTGTGTATATATATGTGTGTGTGTGTGTGTGTGTGTGTGTGTGTGTATATATATATATGTGTGTGTGTGTGTGTATATATATGTGTGTGTGTGTGTGTGTGTGTGTGTGTGTGTATATATATATATGTGTGTGTGTGTGTGTATATATATGTGTGTGTGTGTGTGTGTGTGTGTGTGTGTGTATATATATATATGTGTGTGTGTGTGTGTATATATATGTGTGTGTGTGTGTGTGTGTGTGTGTGTGTGTATATATATATATGTGTGTGTGTGTGTGTATATATATGTGTGTGTGTGTGTGTGTGTGTGTGTGTGTGTATATATATATATGTGTGTGTGTGTGTGTATATATATGTGTGTGTGTGTGTGTGTGTGTGTGTGTGTGTATATATATATATGTGTGTGTGTGTGTGTATATATATGTGTGTGTGTGTGTGTGTGTGTGTGTGTGTGTATATATATATATGTGTGTGTGTGTGTGTATATATATGTGTGTGTGTGTGTGTGTGTGTGTGTGTGTGTATATATATATATGTGTGTGTGTGTGTGTATATATATGTGTGTGTGTGTGTGTGTGTGTGTGTGTGTGTATATATATATATGTGTGTGTGTGTGTGTATATATATGTGTGTGTGTGTGTGTGTGTGTGTGTGTGTGTATATATATATATGTGTGTGTGTGTGTGTATATATATGTGTGTGTGTGTGTGTGTGTGTGTGTGTGTGTATATATATATATGTGTGTGTGTGTGTGTATATATATGTGTGTGTGTGTGTGTGTGTGTGTGTGTGTGTATATATATATATGTGTGTGTGTGTGTGTATATATATGTGTGTGTGTGTGTGTGTGTGTGTGTGTGTGTATATATATATATGTGTGTGTGTGTGTGTATATATATGTGTGTGTGTGTGTGTGTGTGTGTGTGTGTGTATATATATATATGTGTGTGTGTGTGTGTATATATATGTGTGTGTGTGTGTGTGTGTGTGTGTGTGTGTATATATATATATGTGTGTGTGTGTGTGTATATATATGTGTGTGTGTGTGTGTGTGTGTGTGTGTGTGTATATATATATATGTGTGTGTGTGTGTGTGTGTGTGTGTGTGTGTGTGTTTATATATATATGTGTGTGTGTGTGTGTATATATATGTGTGTGTGTGTGTGTGTGTGTTTGTGTGTGTGTGTGTGGGTGTGTGTGTATATATATATATGTGTGTGTGTGTGTGTGTGTGTGTGTGTGTGTGTGTGTGTGTGTGTGTGTGTGTGTGTGTGTGTGTGTGTATATATACATACATATATATATATATATTGAGCACTAATGTAGGGATACGAGTTTAGAGTAACTCAATTCGCCATGTAAACCATGCAGCCATCATTGGTAGAAAAGGATCATAATTTTTAGATAAACCCTTTTTATAGTTTACTAGTGGATTCATTAGGCAGTTCAGGCCTATACTCTGGCAAAGGTAGGATGGTCGGGCAGCCTGGGCCGAGTAGCGTTATTTCATCACTATAGCTTTTAAGTGATGGTTGTCTATATAGAGAATATACCATTGAAGTATTTTATTTTCACATACATAAATTATTTGTATTTTTACATACACCTCAGATATTATTTGTATACATTCAGAGTTTACAACATGCTTTTTGTTATTATTTCTTTATATTGCAATCACTTTTAAACTGTGTATTTAGAATATGAGTAAGTAGATCATGATTTTAGCAGAGCAAAGGTAAGTGTTTCTTCTTTCAACTTTTCAAGCGTAAGTGTTGTTTAACTTTTTAACTCGCATACTATTACATTCCATGTACTAATACCAATTAGCCTGCATCGTTTTATTATACAGACGCAGGTAACCAGGATCAAGATGCAGCGCACCGTTGGTTCTCTTAGCACTCCACAACCACTTGGTGAGCCTCCTGTCTTTCCGGGGGAGATCCCTTTTATTGATTTTCTAGAATAGTAGCTCAGATTGCAATTAATTTACTTGTTTTGACACAAGTGCCATTTTGGCAAAATTAATTTATTAAGTATTTGTTTTTAAATATGCTTAATTCTTGTTAAAGTTGAGTTTAGTCTTCCGATGAGTTAAGTAAGCCAGGGCAAGAGTTTGTTTGTGGCCGGAAATGGTCTCCGAATGTCGGCCACGTCGATGGTGTAGGTATATATAAAGTCATTCAACATGACACTAGAAATTCTGCCAGACTCTCCAGGTATTTCACTTTATCAATCTATACTATTGCTATCAAGAATTTAGGTGCCCTTTGTTCTACCGACGGATATAGAAGACAAGTTACAAATAAACTTAATTTTTTTAAAGAAAATCAATAATGGGTACTGATCTCTGCCGTATATAAATAAACTTCAAGAAAAAGTCGCCTTTTGTATTACTTCTTTTACTGTCGATTATAATTATCCGTCAACAAAACCTTGCCTTTTGAATTGCTGACCTAATTAGTTAATGGTTTCTGGAAGCCTAATTAAGTTAGTTAAGAACATATATAAGGACCCTAACCTAATTAGACTAACCTAATCTCCCATAATTCACTAACCCAAATTCTCTTCCTTCTCTGTTCTTTCACTCTCTAGTTGAAGAACTCCATTGAAGACCAAGATAGGGGTGGGTTCAAGGGCTGAAAAGGGTAGAATTTCATCATCAACTTGTAAGGTATGCTATTCCTTTCACCTTTGAGACCTCTTTGCTCAAAGGGTTCCATCAAATTGACTTCAGAAGTTAGGTTTTCCAGTGGGTCTTTTCCAATCTCAAAATTTATCTCATGAATTGATTTGTTTATGATTTATTTTGAATATTATGAATAGATTAACATGTTTTTTAACTTAATTGTGTTAATTCTTGATGGATTGGTCTAGTTTGTAGAAGATGACCTATTCCCCTTAGCCTTAGGTTATGATCTTGATATGAATTCTGTAATGTTGGTTCAATTGAATTTGTTATCGGTTGATTACTACTAGATGATGATACTGTATCAACTATGAATATATTAGGGTGAATTATATTACTATCATTCTATTTCTTGAGTAATTGATCTATATTATGACTTTGACCTAAGTCTCTTGTCTTAAACTTTGAACTAGAGATCGATTGTGATGTAGTGATTCAATTAACCTTGTTATCATGTTGGTTATTGTTTTGTGATGATATTACACCCTTATTGTGTTGAGTTAAGTTTGATGATAAGACCTTGATGATGGATTATGAAGAAGTCTTGGTAAGTCTTGTGATCCCTACTCTTAACTTCTATAATGGTTAATTGTGGTTAAGTGATGATGTGGTACTGAAGTATGTCTGATGTTAAGATTGATAGGGTAGGTATGATGTTAATTTGAAATATCTTGACTATGGTTTGTGAGGTGTTGTCTAAGATTTAAATATTATAAGGATGGTTATAACTTACCAATGCGTCTTATCATGATGTGAATCTGTTAAAATGCTTAGCTCACTTATATGGATTGTAATGAAAGGACAATACTCATGCAATTCTTATTGAGATATGATGATGATGTTGATATAAGGGATAGAACCTATGACCTACATTAAGCTATGATTATTAATAATGGTACTAAAGAAATTTCAAAAAGGGACTCTAACTTAGCACTGAGTGAACTAGAGTGAGGAGTGTCCTTTCCCACATGAAAAATGTAGGATCACTAATGTACTCTTGAGATTTGAGACTCCAATGCATGCATAATAAGGAGGGTACTAACTATATCTCCTAGTTCTTGATCTATGTTGCCCCCCGTAGGAATACTAGCTAGTGGATCCACGAAGTTGTTATATTCATGTTTTGGTACTACCTTGGTAAGTAGTATGCCTTGTTCTGGTGTAGTATTCCATGACACCGGATTCCAGATTAGCTCATGTGGTCTATGTCGGTTAAGGAAAGTTGTTCCCATAAGGTAAAATTAACTAAAGGATTGAACTCTAACTAGGGTGACCTAAGGGGTTTAGCTTAGTCTAGACAGGGGTATGAGACTCTACCTATATATTGCACTAGTTAGACTTAAGGGAAGTCTTAGGAGGATGTTCTTATGTGTGTATATGCTTATAAATGTATATGATATGTAAATGATGATCTTACATGTAAATTACACTATGTGATGTTGATTTACTATAATGACCATGTACTTGGTCTCTATTGCTAAAGTACGATATTATGTACACTTAATTTAATATTATGTGAAGTTGGACATTGGCTATGGTTCTTGGTAGGTTTACTTAATTACGTAAGGTTATAGGGCTTTGCTTAGTCATTCCACAAGTGTATTAAAAAGGGGGATGAGTAATGGTCCTTCTTTAATTATGTTGAAATATACTCTTAGTCATGCTTGTGCTATTATAACTTGATTATAGAGTTACTTTGACTATGTGTTCAATTATGTGATGTGCATGCTGCCTTGACTAGACTCTGTTTTGTTGGTCTTGTGATGTACATGCCTATAATTTAATGAATATGTTTTATTTATTGGTATGGTCTTCTTGAATGTGCATAAGGCTTTTCAAAGTAAATTTCATACCTTTATGATTTGTCCCGTTTCTTATCATGATTTCATGATATGTTAGCATATGGTCTCATACTTAGTACAAGTGGTGTACTTACCCCATTTTCTCCCTTTTCCCCAACATTTTAAGTTCCGGTTATTAAAGGGCTTTTGTGACGACATTGAAGAATGACTTGGAACTCTCATTCATCCAAGTTGGGTAGGTCCTCACATTACGAGGGCAATGCCTATATACACATTATGAAGTTGTTTTAGTTTTTAAGACTCTTATATTCTTTCCTTTTCTTGGAGTACTAAACATTGTATGACCTATACGTGGTCTTATTATATTGATGTATGGGCTACTCCCAAATTAATACACTATTGGTAGATGGTAATGAGATGAGGCATGTTTTTGAGACTTTCTTATATTATATTATATATATATCCACGTTTAGCTCAGGTTATTTGAGGTCAGTTAATAGTAGCTCCACAATAAGACTCTAGTGCATTTGACTAGCTTTTCAATATTTTAGTATTCAGTCTAAGCATTTTAATAATTAGTGTTTCCTTATTAAATTCAGATCAGTTCATTTCAATGTATTTCAGTATTTACATTATGTTCAGATGCGTCATTTGTCAGTAATCCTTGTTCAACTTACATATTATTTTTTAGTTATATTCTTATCTTGCATTCTCCGTACATTCCAAGTACTGACGCATACTCAGAGCTACATCCTTTAATGATGCATGTTCAGGTACTCAGCATTCAGATCAAGCATATATTTCGTTCCCGATCCATACTCAACAACATTAGGGGTGAGTCCTCACACTTTGACGACAATAGACATGTTTTCCATTTCAGTCTTTTATTTCTGTTTATGTTTTTCATGGGACATGTCCCAACAAATCGAGTTTGTTAGAGACTTTCTTAGATATAGTTTTTTATTTAGCTTTAGCATTTGAGTGATAGTTTAGTATCACTTAACATTTAGAAGTTTATTATATATTAAGATTTGTATGGGTATTTCCCATCTATCAGTTATCTCATAATTTAAGTTGTTGCATAGTATCCTGTGTTCAGTATTTATAGTATGCTTATGATATGCCAGCTCAGGATTAGCTTGTGGTCACTCGTGATCCTAGATCTCGTGTTTACGCAAAGGGGATAGCCGCAACGCGTGTCACTTTTCGATCAATAAATACAAAGATTCATGAATAAAATTGGTAAATCTTAATATTTCTTGTTTTTACTAAGACAAAATGTCTTATGAAATTATTTTTAGAAAGAACCAAATAGAGATCATTAATTTAGTAATAGATACTACTAAAAGTATTGAATGAGCTATGGGATTTGTCAGTAATCCTAACTAATCGATCACTAATAACCTCCTTGCTAATTCATGAATTTTTTTTTGCGTTAATCCATAGCTAAAAAAATTAGCATGATATTTTATTGTTCAGCTATGAAATTTTATCCATCTTAATTCCTTATTTTGTTGTAGGTTAATATACTCTTAGACAAATATCTCATCAAGGATTAACGACAACTTTAAGATCAATATTTACTCGATAAAAACAAAGATGTGGTTAATTTCATAAATTTTCATATAATTCTGACCTTCCCACTAAGATCATATAACTATGGAAATTTCGTGAAAAAGTAATCAGAAAATGCCTACCTAATTAACTTACACAAAGTCATGTAGCTGAAAAATCCAACTTTAATTTTTCACTCTACATAAATAATCTATTTGTTCTTTACTCATTTTTGCTTGTCTACTTGAGACTATGTTTTCATTATATCATTAAATTGAGCTTAGAAACTGCAATCTAATCTTATAGTTCCAATATAACCATTCTTAAGCTACATAAATGTTTAATTACTAATCCTAAACTTTAGGCTCTACACCCTGCATGTTCTTTTTATCATGAATTTAGGTTATTTTTATCTGACTTGAATCATCATAAATTCTAACTTATGTGAAAGAGAGAGACATGACGTACTAGGAATTGGATCAATAGGCTCAGGGGTACGCTCCTTATTCGCCGGAAGAGAATCCGCTATTTGACAAATATATTGATCTAGTCAGGTAACCAAGCGAAAAAAGGGATTTTCTTGAAGCATGAATTATTATGACCATCAATCCTCCATTTATTTGTTACGAGATTAGAGAGAATTTTCTCTTGCACTAGGGACTAGAAAGTCATCTCTCTCTCCTTCACTTAAAACACAACCTATGATGATTCAAGTCAGACAAAAAAAAGCTAAACTTAATGATAAAAAGACCATGTAGGGTGTAGAGCCTTAAGTCTAGGATTTGTATTTAAACATTGATGTAGGTTGAGAATGATTATATTATATAAGATTGAATTTTATTCATGACTTAGGTCAAGGTCCTCAGCATTAAGATCACGCATAGATCAATTCCCAATCCATACTCAACAACATTAGTGGTGAGTCCTCATACATTGACGATAATGGACATGTTTATTTATTTTTTTGGTGTGATGAGGACATGTCCCAACAACTCTATTTAGTTAGAGACTTTTTTAAGCATAGTTTTAGATTTAACTTTAGGTTTTAACACTTAGAATTTGAATATATATTCAGATCAGTATTGGGTATTTCCCATCTTCCAATTATCTCTTGATTTAAGCTTCAGCATAGTATCTTTTATTCAGGTGTTTTAGTATGCTTAAAATATGTCTGTTTAGGGTTAGCTTGGGGTCACTCGTGATCCTAGGGCTCGTGTTTATGCCAAGGGGTATAGGCCTTGGGGCGTGGTACCTGTCCCATCAATACACACAAATATTCATGAATAAAATGGGTTAATCTTATTATTTCTACTTTTTACTAAGATAAAATGCCTTCATAACTTATTTTTAGAAAGAACCAAATAGAGATCATTAATTTAGTTATCGATACATCTAAAAACATTAAATAGCTATGGAATTATTTGTAATCGCTAACTAAATCATGATTAAAAGCTCCTTGCAAATTCATGAATATTTTTTTTTGGTCTAATCTATAGCTAAATAATATTATCATGAAATTTTATTGTTCAGCTATGAAATTCCATCCATTGGAATTACCTATTTTCTAGTAGACTAATATTCTCTTAGACCAATAGCTCATAAAGGATAAATGGCAAATTTAAGATCAATACATACCTCGAAAAAATAATGATGTGGTTAATTTCATAAATAGTCATATAATTATTATTTTCCCACTAAAATCATAACACTATGGAAATTTCATTAAAAAGTAATAAAAAATGTGTAACTAATTAACTAACACAAAATCATTTTGATGAAAAATCCAACTTTAATTTTTCACTCTACATCAATAATCTAACATTTTTTTGTTTACTCGTTTTCTCTTTTCTAATTGAGACAGTGTTTTCATTATACCAATTTATTGACCTTGGAGACAACAATCCAATCTTTAGTTACAAAATAATCATTCTTAAGCTACATCAGTACTAACCCTAAACATTAGGCTCTACAACCTACATTCTTTTTATCATACATTTTAGTTATTTTTGTATGTCTTGAATCATCATGGATTGTGATTTATGTGAAGAGAGATACATGACTAACTAGGAATTGGTTCAATTGGCTCAGGGGCATACCCCCGTATCGGCAACAAAATAATCCCCTCTTTGACACATATATTTCTCTAGTCTCATAACCAAGCAAAAAAAGGGATTCTCTTAAAGCATGAATTCTTCTGTACAGGAATCCACCTTTGATTTGTTACGGGACTAGAGCGAATCTTTCTTGCACTAGGGTCTAATATATGTGCGGAAGAGTGTATTCACTTACAGCATGTAGAGGGCATGCCCTTGAGCCTATGGATTCAATTCCTAGAAAGTCATGTCTCTTTCCTTTTCTAAAAACACAACCTATGATGATTCAAGTCCGACAAAAATAACTAAATTTCATTTTAAAAAGAGAATGTAAGTTGTAGAGCCTAAAATCTACGCTTAGTACTTAAACATTGACGTAGCTTAAGAATGATTATATAATAAATATTGAATTGTGGGCTAATCTGAATCTAACTAAAGAAAGAATACCTATATAATGAAAACACCATGTCAAGTAGAAAAGAAAAAAGAGTAAACATGGATATATATTATTTTTATACATAATAATATTCTACAATATTTCCACGATACTCCTTATATTCCACATTAAGTGTAATTTATAAGGCAAAAGACACCTATTAAGAAAAATTCATCAAACTTAGAAAAAAAGAGGAGGAAATAGGCGACCAAAACCCTTCCAAGAATGCAACATATTTTCTTCAGTTTTTGCCGCAAAATTGAAGGATTTTTTCATTGATTTCGTCAGCAAGAAACGGGATTTCACTAGTGGGTTCCTTTCACCGATTAGGTCCGTAGAATTCAGTTAGATTCTTGATTTATGTATCTTGCTTAAACCTAAAGTTTGTAAAACCTTAGATATTAGTTGTGATTTAGTTACTAGAGTATTCCTAATTAGATTATCTTGTTTTTGTCGAATCTTTGCTTACTTTTTTGCGTGATACTCATAACCCTAGTAGTGTAGATTCTTTAAGTTTATGAATGATCCATGCAAGGTCAATTAAAAACGTATACATGCATCGTTTTTTGAATGTTACATTATCAGTTTATCATTGTTATATTCTCAGATTTTCATGTTAGCATTTGAGCTATTCAATGTTTCAGTTATGTATGTTACATATACATATTCAGTTTGGAGTACGCTTAGAACCGAGTGGGCTAGGTTTTAGTATACCCTCATAGTCCTAGAACTGCATACCCCCGTAGGCTAAGTCCTCTCTATGGGCATTAGCATTAGTGATCACGCCATAAACGCCTCTATACCCTTGGCAAGGTATATCGGTTCCTTCGATGTGGTGTGTGCATTTGACATCATGGATAACTCATGTGGTGGTTCTGTCGGTTATTAATGGCTCCCATAGTCAGACACTAATGTATTTGACCAGTTTTTCAGTTATACTTCAATATTCAGTCTCATCATGTTCTATTTGCAATAATTCATGTGTAATCCTTATTGAATGATTTTTCCTGATTTCAAATCAAAAGTACTAAAATCAAAATTTTGAGCATACACTCATAAAATGTAATGAAGGGAATTGTTTCCTTGTTCTAGTTTGAAGCAAAGGAGTCTTTATGGAAAAAGTTAAATTAGGATAATTGTTAGCCTCTATATCGAGTTGTTGTAGATCAATCCATTATTTTGGTCTTATAGTTGTTAGATGGATAAATTGAGCTGGTTGGATAGGATATTTGTACAACTATTGGTTACCGTTTTGGTTCATAATTATGACTTGATCATCTTTTTTTCCTGGTGAGCAGTTTGAAAATCTAAAGAGAAATTATGATAAACCATTAAAATTAGTCATGTCACGAGCAAAAAATTTACCAAAAGAATTCCCAACATCATTTAATGAAGTCTCCAAGTATAACTTAGGAGCTACAACATTGTCAGTTTTATTAATATTACAACTTCTTCAAACCGCACTTGTATCCCAATCATGATCACCCATTATAAATCTATATAAAATGATATCTACTTAGATGTAAAAAATAAAAATGAGCTGATAAACAAAAGTAATAATGTTTTCTTATAAATTAGAGAGAGGAAGTAGATGATCAAAGAAACGTTTAGTGGGTACTACATTATAAATGAAAGGTTAAGATGAAGAAAATTTAACCAATTTCAAAATATATAGATAAAATTAAAGGGCTATCTACCTATCCCGGCGCATCCATATTTAATTTACAGTTAATGCTCAATAAATATTTTTTTTCTATTTTAGAATAAGTGGGAATAGAAACAAGAGAGATGTCAAAGATTATAATGTGTACCTTTTGTTTAAGATCATACATCTCATATATTATTGTAACAACTCGAGAGCACCCCCTAATCGTAACATAAGGTATTCAATCTAAAAGATATCTTACACAAGCCCTTAGAATTCATTCATCAAATAGGCATTAGAAAATATGGATGAATTTAAATATTTCATTAAAACATACTTCGAAAGGTATTCCATAAGAGCGGAAGTCTTTCTAACATTATTGTCTCAAACCGTCTATGAATGAAATGAATAGAAGTCATTGGACACAGACACATAAAGTCTAAAATATAAAAGTAAATGTCATAAAGGTAAATAGATATTGTCCTCGAAGCAATGAGGACTGAGAAAGATCTTCAATCTTCTAAAGTTTTAAAACGCTAGCCTCCAATAGCAACTTAAAGCTCCAACCCTACATTTGGTTAGATGTAGGAAATATGTGTTAGTACAGAAGTACTAAGTATGGAAACTACAATAACATCATAAGAGTTAGTCAACATAATACATAATCGTAATTTGATACTTCAACCATTTGTCTTTTATACTCAAGTGAACTATGTCCCAAGCCACCTCCACGTATACTTGTGCAAGTCAATGGTAGCATCCCATACTACTACCTAAGCTAAGCACCTCTTTGGTAATTCTTGGTCATAGACCTCATTCATACTTAAGTAGAGCACTATACCCCTAGGTCACCTCAAGTCACACTTGTGCAATGCATTTGGGGTTTCCTTTCTACTTCACACACTAAGCATATCTTGAAGTCACCTATTCATGTTTTACTCCCTCTTAAGTGTCACTGAGGATCTAATTTCATATTTTACAAGGAACTATCATCTTAAGTCAATCTTTACATGGAAGGAAACTATAGCCACTACCCAAGCTAGCCATACTTCATAAGATGACATTTCATAAGTAACTTCAAGTCATACTTGTGTCATGTATGAATGACATACCATTTTTCCATTCATGCTAAATACTCATTTAGGCTAGCTTACTCAATGCTAACTAACTTTCATACAAGTATATCAAGAACATCATACTATCATACTATACATAAATATTATGGAAAACATAATATCATTAGATCCAACTATCATAGGAAGGTTATAAAAATACCTACCTAGCCACCATGAATCCACTCATCAATATGTAATCTATCCATAGGGTATTATAATTCGCCTAAGTTACCATGAGTAATCTAGCACAACCTATTCTATGAATTGCACCTTTAATGCAAGCAAAGCTGCCATTAGGACAGTATAAATCATCTATCCTCAAACTACCATGAAATTGGCCTAACCAAGTCAAGCTATCATAAGGCATTCTAATCATTCCTCAATTCCAAGATACCATGGGAATCACCATCCCCAATCTTCCGTAAGATTTACTATCTTAAGATACAACGAGATTTACTATCTCAAGTTACCATGAGACTTACCATCTCAAGCGTCCAACCTTGGTCTTATTTTAGTAAGCCAGGCTTTACATGAAGGAAACACAATTTTAAACATCAAGCTATTCTAGTCTAGCTTTCTTTGATTCATTTAAGATTATTAGGTAAACCTAGAATCATTCTATTTGAGAGAACTTTCTTCTCTTAGCCTGTATATGAAGAATCTAGGAGAAGCATTTTTTCTCATATAGAAGTATGATAGTATGATATTGTTGATAGACTAGTATGAAAAATCGTTCATATTGATTAAGATAGCGTATATAAGTACTAAGTGTGAATGGTAGAATGAGATGTCATTCATACATGGCACAAGTGTAACCTGAAGCTACTTATGAAATAATCTCTTATGAAGTATACCTACCTTGGGTAGTGGGTATAGTTTCCTTCCATTTTAAGATTGACTTAAGATTATAGTTGCTTGTCAAATATTAAAGTAGGCCCTTAGTGACACTTCTAAGGGGGTAACACGTGAATAGGGTGACTTCATGATATGCTTAGTGTGTGAGGAAGAATGGGATGCCCCACATGCATTGGACAAGTGTGCCTTGAGTTTTCCTAGGGGTATAGTTCTCTACTTAAGTATGAAGGTGGGATATAACCAAGAATAGTGAAAGAGAGATACTTAGCTTGGGTAGTAGTATGGTATACTCCTTATCCTTGCACAAGTATACTTAACGGTGGCTTGGGACGTAGTTCACTTGAGTATACTGGACAAATGGTTGAAGTATGAAATTATGATTATGTCTAACGTTGAATTTTGATGATATGCTTCTTATGTTATTAACTCTTATGCTTCTGTCTCATGTTGTGTAACCATTTCAGATGCTCCTATAATGTTATGTTAGCTTCCATACTTAGTACCTTTTGACTAACGCATATTGCCTACATTCTAACCAAATGTAGGGTTGGATCTTTAAGTTTCTCTTTGAGGGTAGAGTTTCAGGAATTTAGAAGATTGAAGATCTTTGTCAGTCCTCGGGTCATTGAGGACAATATCCATTTACATTCATACCATTTACATTTATGTTTTAGACTTTATATGGGCTGTGACCCATGACTTTATTCATTTCATTCATAGATGGTTTGACACAATATGTGAGGAAGACTTCCTCTTTTATGAAATACTTTTCGAGTTATGTTTTAAATTCTTCCATATTTTCTAATGAATGTGATTAATGAATGCTAAGGGCTTGTATAAGATCTCTTCGAAATCGAATATGCCATGTTACGACTAGGTGGTGCTCTTGATTCATTACAATATGATATGAGATGTATGATATTAAACAAAATGTACGTGTTACTATCATTGACTTCTCTTTTGTTGATAATTTCACTCACTCTAAAGTAGAAAAAAATATTTATTGTGCATAAACTATAAAGCAAATGTGGATGCGCCGGATAGGTAGATAGACATTTAATTTTCTCTATATACTTTCGAAATTAATTCACTTTTCTTCATCTCAACTTTGAGTTATAATGTCATACCCACTAAACGTTTCTTTGATCATCTACTTCCTCCATTACAAAACCCCTCTTTGGATCATTTTTCTCTCTCTCTAGTTTGGTAAAAAACATCATTAGTTTCTCATATAAGTTCATTTTTTTATTTTTTTACATTTAACTAGATATCGTTTTATATAGATTTAAAACTAATGATCATGACTGGGATATAGGTGCGGTCATAAGAAGTTAAAATATTAATAAACCTGACAATGTTGTAGCTCCGAAGTTATACTTGGACTTCTTTAAATGTGTTTTGAATTCTTTTAATGACCTTTTTGCTCCTGGCATGACTAATTTAATGGTTTATCTGAAATTTTCTCTTTAGAATTTGATAACTGCTCACTAGGAAAAACCAGATGATCAAGTCATAATCATGAAACAAAATCGTAATCAACAATTGTTATTACATCCTATTCAACCATCTCAATTTATCCAACAAACCTATTTTCCTCCATCAACAACTACAGTAGTTTGTGTTCCACCAACAACTACAACAACAAAAGAATTGATTGATCTACAACAACTCGATATAGGGGCTAACAATTATTCTATATTTAATTTTTTCTATGGAGACTCCTTTAATTCAAACTAGAACTAGGTATCCATTCACATCGTTACGGTTTACGTGTGTATATTTAAAATTTTGATTTTAGTACATCTGATTTGAAATTCGAAAAAATCATTCAATAAGGATTACGCATGAATTATTGCATATGACTCAAAATTTTGATTTTATCACTTTTGTTTGAAAGAGGAAAAATCATGGTTCTTTGAGACTTATTTCTCCAGTCCCATAACCATGTGAAAAAAGGGATTCTCTTGAAGCATGAATTCTTCTGCCCATGAACCCTTCTTTGCTTTGTTACGGGACTAGAGCAATATATTCTTGCGCTAGGGTCTAATATATGTGTCAAAGAGACTATTATCTTGCAACGGATACGGGGAAGTCCCTTGAGCCTATGATTCGATTTCTAGAAAGTCATGTCTCTCTCCTTTACTTAAAAAACAACCTATGATGATTCAAGTCAGACAAAATCAGCTAAACTTCATGGAAAAAAGAATGTGTACGATGTAGAGCGTAAAGTCTAGGATTAGTATTTAAACATTGATATAACTTAAGAATGATTAATTCATATAAGATTAAATTGTAGTATAATCCCAATCAAACCAAAGAAAACATGACTATATACTAAAAAAAGCATCCTAATTAGTAGAAGAGAAAAAAGTGTAAACATCGAGTTATATTATTTTGGCAAAAGGGTCTAGTGAACCCTTGTACTTGTGTAAGTTTTTATTGTGAACCCTTCTACTTATACATTTGTCATCTGGACCCCTGAACCAATCTACACTCAACATCTTAAAAACGTTTTCTGACTTCGCCTCCTTTGTGGCAGATACAACCAAGGGGCGTGTGATATACACACCTGAGGAGAGTGAAATGTGGTTAAAAGGGTCTAATAGCCACATTAGGGTTTTATAAAGTCTTCATTCCCATTCACATTTAACACCATTATTGAAAAATTTAAGCTTTTTTCTTTCCTCTTTTTTGATCTTCTTTCTCCAAATTTCTTGTCCGTTTATTTTATCGTTTAAATCCTCTTTTATTTCTATGCGATTCCAGTTAATTGTTTGCTACTTTTGGTGGTTAATCCTATTGTAGTTTTCTACATCATCACGAAAGTTGTTTTTCTTAGAATCCTATCATCCTGAAACATGTAATTGAGAGCATAAAAATAGAATTTCCAAAAAAAATTCAAGAAAATCAGTATAATCAATTAAAAACCTAAAAGTTAAAAAAAGAGATAAATAGAAGACGAATTCTATACTAAACAACATACAAATACAAAACTAAGTCACAAAATTTATATACCTAAACTAAAAATCAAATAAAATCAACAAAAATACTCAAGAAATTTTGTGGGATTGAAGAAAAAAATGAGAAAGAAAAAATGTAGGTATAGATAGCCTCACATAGATAGATGTCTACGACGATGTTAACACACTGTGCTTATTTTATTTTGATGAAAACAAAGATGAATTCCTTGATTGGTTCTCTTGTATTTTCTTCAATGAAAAGAGTGGTGTAAGGACGATGAAAGAGAAATGAAATAAGATTGTGGGGTAAGTGGTGGGTTTGGTGGCAAAAGGTAAATAAAAATCATAAATGTATTAATTAAATAGTATAAAAATGTCAAGATGAAATCAAGTGGTATATATATACACGTGTTATTTTATAATTATTTGTAAAATTACGTGTCACACATTTGTGGTACACTCACAATCTAAGGGTAAAAAAAGGTGTTTAATATGTTGAGTTTAGTTGGGTTCAAGGGTCCAGATGACAAATGAGTAGGTAGAAAGGTTCACAATACAAACTCATACAAGTACAAGGGTCCACCAAACCATTTTACCTAGTATTTTTACATATAATATTATTCTATAATCTTTTCATTATACTCCTTATATTCCCATATTAAGTGTAATTCTTAAGGCAAAGCACACCTATTAAGAATAATATTAAATAGCATAGGGTAAATCACAATTTCAACTATTGCCTTTTGTGATATTATAAATACTAGTTTTTGGACACGTGTTTTGCACGTGTGTTCGTAGATACGCTAGAATGACTAAATTGTAATGAAAACATATAGTGTGTAAACAACATGCAATGAATAATATAATACAGGAATTATAAATAAATATTTAATAATATAACCTTAAAACACCAATGAGGGGCACATTTTGATGTTTCGAATTAATTCTTTTTAAGCAATCTACTATAACTTTTAAACTTTGGTCAATCGATAGCAAACTTTTAATAAAGTCACAATGGCTAATTTGAGCTCAAACAAGTATTTGGACTTACGAATGCATAGAAAACAAAATTAAGATGTCTAATAGAGACGAAAAAAACACAGAAAAAATATAGAAGGAAAAAAAAATACAATGTAAACATTCTTCATAAGAGGTTGATCAATAATAATGTAGGTTAATAAATAAATACAAAATTAGTACATAACATTTCGAGTTCTTATTGACTCTTTCTTCCATATCCTATCAAATTCAAGAGTCTTCTTCATGATATACATCGATAACATAAACTATTTGAACATACATCAATTTGAAAATGTCTTAGTTTTTAAAAAGTAGCTTATCGATTATGAAATTGAAATCTAAATAAAAAATAATATTAAAATAGAAGTAAATATAAATTATAAACAAAAAAAGATATCTAGCAAAATTATGGTTGAATAATCATTAAAGCTACAAAAATCTCACTTAAAAGAATGAGTTACTCTATCAATAACCATCAATTTTTTGTACGTGTTCCTACAATCCACATTAATAAAAGAAGTAGAAAAACATATTGTGATAATGTATGAAATGATTTAATATGAATAAGAAAAAATGATATTTTACATGGCAAAATGTAATATGCATATATAATATTCCAAATAAATTCAAGAATTCATAAAACAGCAAACCAATTCATAAAATAGTCATCTAAAGTGATAATGATGAAAGTAGGATAAAAAATATCACTATCAAAATCTTATATAATATAATTATAGTTAAACAAAATAAATAACATAAATGGTACCTAAAAATCCCCAAAATAATCTCATCAAAAGGAGGTAATTGGTGAACAAAAAATATTCCTCCATTAGTTAGAGATTTATATAAAAGCGGCTTACGAGCCTCACCATTTAGTTTTTTTTAAAAAAAATATTTATAGGAATTATAAATGGAGACCATAACTTTACCTCTACAATTGATATTACGATAAGAAACTAAAGACTATTAATGTCATTAACTCATAACTAAGTATTATTAATAATTAAAAGAGAAGACGAAAAGTTGAAGAATTTGTATATCTAATAAAATAATCATGATCTTATACATGGGGAGATGGAGGGTTGCTCTTTTTACTAACCAATTTAAGATTTTAATTTAATCATAGTAATTAAAAATAGAGAATAAAACATTAATCAAATTATTTAGACGTTTAAAATCTCAAAAAAAAAAGAATATATATATATATATATATATATATAT